>NW_016928275.1:9943-11746 GCF_001483705.2 Eufriesea mexicana
TATAGCTTGCCAATATAATCTTTCCTCCTTGTTTATGCAAGAAAGTTAGCTCACCACGATATTAGTCGAAAATGTCAATAAAATTGAATTTTCCAGCAAGATTATGTAGCATTGCGATGCCTATAGCATGCCAACAGAATCTTTCCTCCTGATGTATGGAAGAAAGTTAGCTCACCACCATATTAATCGAATATGTCAATAAAATTGATTTTTCCAACCAGATTCTTTGGCATTGCAATGGCAATCTCACGCCAATAGGATCTTTCCGCCTTATTTACGCAAGAGAGATAGTTAACCACGATATTAGTCGAAAATGTATATAAAATTGAATCTGCCAGGCACATTCTATATCATTGCTATGGCTACAGCACGCCAAAAGTATCTTTCCTCCTTATTTATGCAAGAAAATTAGCGCACCACAATATTATTCGAAAATGGCAATAAAAGTGAATTTTCCGGCCAGATTCTATAGCATTGCAATGGTTATAGCTTGCCAATGTAATATTTCCTCCTTGTATATGCAAGAAAGTTAGCTCACCACGATATCAGACGAAAATGTCAATAAAATTGAATTTTCCAGGAATATTCCATTGCATTGCAATGCCTATAGCACGCCATTAGAATATATTCTCATTATTTTAGCGAGAAAGTTAACTCACCACGATATTAGGCGAAAATGTTAATAACATTGAATTTTCCAAATATATTCTATATCTCTGCAGTGTCTATAGCACGCCATTAGAATCTTTCCTCCTTATTTTTGCAGGAAAGATAGCCCACCACGATATTAGTCGAAACTATCAATAAAATTGAACTTTCCTGCCAGATTTTATAGCATTGCAATGGATATAGCACGCCAATAGTATATTACCTTCATATTTATGCAAGAAAGGTAGCTCACCACGATGATAGACGAAGCTGTCAATAAAATTGAACTTTCCAGACAGATTCCAGAGCATTGCATTGGCTATAGCACGCCAATAGAATCTTTCCTCGTTATTTGTGCAAGATAGTTAGCTCTCTACGATATAAGTAAAAAATGTCAATAAAATTGAGATTTCCAGCCAGATTGTACTTCATTGCAATGGCTGCAGCACCCCAGAAGGATCTTTCCTCCTTACTTAGGCAAGGAAGTTAGCTCACTACGATATTAGACGCAAATGTCAATAAAATTGTATCTGCCAGGCACATACTATATCATTGCAATGGCTATAGCACGCCAGTAGAATCTTCCCCCTTATTTGTGCAAGAAAGGCAGCTCACACAATACTAGACGAAAATGTCCATAAAATTGAATTTTCCTGCCGGATTCTACAGCATATCAGCGGGTATAGCACGCCAATAGAATCATCCCTCCTTATTTGTGCAAGATAGTTCGCTCTCTACGATATAAGTCAAAAATGTCAATAAAATTGAGATTTCCAGGCAGATTGTACTTCATTGCAATGGCTACATCACTCCAGAAGGATCTTTCCTCCTTACTTAGGCAAGGAAGTGAGCTCACCATGATATAAGACGAAAATGGCAATAAAATTGAACTTTCCAGCCAGATTCTGCAGCATTGCAGTGGTAATAGCTTGCCAATAGAATCTTTCCTCCTTATTTATGCAAGAAAGTTATCTCACCACAGTATTAGTCGAAAATGTCAATAAAATTCAATTTTCCAGCAAGATTCTATAGCATTGCTATGGTTATAGCTTGCCAATATAATCTTTCCTCCTTGCTAATGCAAGAAGGTCAGCTCACCACGGTATTAGTCGAAAATGTCAATAAAATTGAGCTTTCCAGCCAGATTCTACAGCA
>NW_016928276.1:0-264 GCF_001483705.2 Eufriesea mexicana
TTATGTTAGGCTTGGTTAAGTATGGTAATATTGTGGCTTTGCCTTTTGTGATATACACTGCTATTTGTTGGACTTCTGCGCTCTACTGCGCTCTAATATGTTCATCTTGACTCTGGGGGTGCCAGGAATAGTGGTCTCTACAAGTTACTTTGAGTTCGGCTACGTTTGGTTCGGTGAGGGTAGGTCAGGTTAGGTTAGAATATCCTTGAGTTTTGTGCCTTGCACTGCATGACGGCGGATCTCGGCAAACAAGTATGCTCTATT
>NW_016928277.1:0-615 GCF_001483705.2 Eufriesea mexicana
GCCAATGGAATGTTTCCTCGTTATTTATGCAAGAAAGTTAGCTCACAACAATAAGAGTCGAAAATGTCAGTAAAATTGTGTTTTCCAGACAGATTCTATGGCATTGCAGTTGCTATAGCACGCCAATAGTATCTTTCCTCCTTATTTGAGCAAGAAAGTCAGCTCACCACGATATTAGTCGAAAATGTCAATAAAATTGAATTTTCCAGGAAGAGTCTATAGCGTTGCAATGCCTACTGCACGCCAATAGAATCTATCCTCCTTATTTATGCAAAAAAAGATAGCTCACCACGATATTAGTCGAAGCTGTCAATAAAATTGAACTTTCCAGCCAGATTCTTTGGCATTGCAATCGATGTAGCGCGCCAATAGTATCTTTCCTCCTTATTTATGCAAGAAAGGCTGCTATCTACGATATTAGTCGAAAATGTCAGAAAAATGGAATTTTCCAGCCAGATTCCAGAGCATTAATTTTCAATGGCTATAGCGCGCCAATAGTATCCTTCCTCCTTATATATGCAAGAAAGGCAGCTAACTACGATATTAGTCGAAAATGTCAGTAAAATGGAATTTTCCAGCCAGATTCCAGAGCATTGCAATGGCTATAGCTCGCCA
>NW_016928277.1:672-949 GCF_001483705.2 Eufriesea mexicana
CAACACGATATTAGTCGAAAATGTCAATAAGGTTGAACTCTCCAGCCAGATACTATAGAAATGCAATGGCTACAGCACGCCAATAGGATCTACCCTCCTTATTTTAGAAAAAAAGGGAGCTAACTACGACATTACTCGAAAATGTCAGTAAAATTGAATTTTCCTGCCAGATTCTATAGCATTGCTGTGCCTATAGCACACCAACAGATTCTTTCCTCATTATTTATGCAAGAGAGTTACCTCACCACGATATTAGTCGAAAATGTCAATAAAATTG
>NW_016928278.1:0-857 GCF_001483705.2 Eufriesea mexicana
GTGCAACCAAACATAACGTCACTCAACCGAATCGAACGTGACCACTATTACTGGCTTCCACAATGTCTAGCAGGGTATAGTAGAGAAAGGTGGTGCGCAGGAATTCGCTGAGTAGCAGTGTATAGGACAAAAGTCAAAGTTATCCTATCCTTAACCGACCAAAGGTAACCTAACCAAACGTAACGTATTTCAACCTAATGTGCCGAGGACACAATTGCCGCCCTCCCCAGCGACATGCAGAGCATATTAGAGGAGGGTAGAACGCAGATGTCTACAGAATGGCAGCGTATAGCACGAAAGTCAAAGACACCCTTTCCTAACCCAAACATACTTAACCCAACGGAACGTAGCCTAACACACACTAACGCTCCGCGGCCACTATATCTGATATTTCCAGATCAAAGCAGGGAATGTTAAATGGCAGTAGTGCACAGAAATCCACCGAATAGCAGTGTAAAGCACAGAAGACGATGCCATCCTATTCTAACGCAACGTATCCTAACCTAATTTAACTGAACCTGACGTGCGGCGAACACCATTGCTGGCCTCCCGAGAGTCGAGCAGAGTATAGTAGAGAAACGAGGAGCGCAGAAATCCACCGAATGCCAGTGTAAATCGCAATAGTCCAAGCTGTCCCATCCTTACCTGGCCAAGCGTAACGAAACCAACCGCAACATGTCTCAGACTAACGCGCCGAGACCAATACCGCTAGCATCTCTATAGCCAAGCAGAACAAACAAGAGCACAACAGAATAGAGCACAGCAGAGCTAAGATATCCGCCGAATAGCAGTGAATAGTAAAAAAGTCAAAGCTATCGTAGCCTAACCTAGGCAAACGTAACATAACCAAACGTAAC
>NW_016928279.1:0-243 GCF_001483705.2 Eufriesea mexicana
GAGTAGAGCGCAGAAAACCATAGATTCGCAGTGTACAGCACAATAGTCAAAGCTACCGTATCCCAACTTAGCCAAACACAACATAACCGAGCTTAAGCGACGACAACCTAACGTGCCGTCGACACTATTACTGGCCTCCCAAGTGCAAAGCAGTAAATATTAGAGCGCAGTCGAGCGCAGAAGTCCATCGCATTGCAGTGCATAGCTCAAAAGCCGAACCTATCCTATCCCAATCTATCCAAA
>NW_016928280.1:0-315 GCF_001483705.2 Eufriesea mexicana
AACACAGTAGAGGGCAGAAACCCGTCGCATTGAAGTGTAAAGCACAAAAGTCAAAGATACCCTAACCTAGCAGGAAGTAACCAACCTAACCAAACGTAGCCAAACTTAACATAAAGAGCCGACACTTCTATCGCTGTCTTTCCCGGAACCTAGCTGAACATATTGGAGCACACCGGTGTGCAGGAATCCGACGAATAGCAACGTATAGGGCACAAGTTATGGGCACCCTCTCGTAAACTAACCGATCGTAATAATACTGCACGTAACAAAACTCAACCAAACGTTCCGTCACCAATATTGCTGGCCTCCACACAG
>NW_016928281.1:0-474 GCF_001483705.2 Eufriesea mexicana
ATGATACAGTTTGCGGCTTGAAAATACAATTTTGTTGACATTTTCGACTAATATCGTCGTGTGATAGCTTCCTTGCGTAAGTAAGGAGGAGAGAACCTCTTCCATGCTATAGCCGTCGCAATGCTATAGAATATGGCTGGAAAGTTCAATTTTAATGACATTTTCGACTAATATTGTTGTGAGCTAATTGTTGTGAGCTATCTTTCTTACATAAATGAGGAGGAAAGATTCTATTGGCGTCCTATAGGCATTGCAAAGCTATAGCATATTCCTGGAATTCTCAATTTTATTGACATTTCCGACTAACATCGCGGTGAGCTAACTTTCGTGCATGAATAAAGAGGAAAGATTATATTGGCGTGCTATAGTCACTGAAATGCACTTGAATCTGGCTGGAAAATTCAATTTTATGGACATTTTCGACTAATATTGCAGTCAGATACCTTTCGTGCATAAACGAGGAGGAAAGATTCT
>NW_016928282.1:0-7984 GCF_001483705.2 Eufriesea mexicana
AATGCACCGAAAAACATTGTGCAGCACAAAAGTTAAAGCTACCCTAACTAACTTAGTCTAGCTTAACCTAACCGAACGTAACCTAACTCAATATAACGTGCCGAGACCTCTATCGCTGGCCGCCCCATAGCCAAGCAGGACACATTAGCGGAGAGTAGAACGCAGAAATCCGTAGAATAACTGTGCATATCAGAAATGTCAGAGATGCGCAAACCAACCCCAAACAAACTGGAAATAGCCGTACGTAACCTGACTCACATAACGTTCCGAGACCACTGTTGCCGGCATTCCCAGAGTCATGGAAAACACATTAGTGGAGAGTAGAACGCAGAAATCCATAGAATAGCTGTGTATATCAGTAAAGCCGTAGCTGCCTAAGCCTAACTCAGGCAAACGGAACATAGACAAACATGGCCTTACTAGACGTAACGTGCCGAGACCGCTGTTGCTGCGCTCCCACAGCCAAGCAGTGCATACCAGCGATGAGTAGAAATAACCAGAGCATAATAGAGTAGCGTCGGAAGCAGGTATCCATAGATTCGCAGTGTCCGGCAGAAAAATCGAAACCATGCAAACATTACAAAAGCTAACATAACATAACCAAACGTATCCCACATCGACATTACGTGCCGAGACCATTATTGCTGGCCTGATCATCGCCAGCCAGGGCATATTGGAGGAGAACAGAGCGCTGAGGTCCATATAATACCATTGCATATCACGAAAATCAAAGGTATCTCAACCTAACCAAAAGAAGCCTAACCTTCAAAAACGTAACATACCACATCCTAATGCGCCGAGGCCACCATTTCTGGAATTCCCAGAGCACAGCAGGGAAAGCTAGGACACAGTAGAGCGCAGAAATCCACCGAATCGCAGTGCACACCACAAAAGTATAAGATATCCTTACCAAACAGTTTAACATGTCCTAAGCGAACGCAACATAACTCAATGTGACGTGACGGGACCGCTATTTCTGGGCTTCCCAGTGCCAAGGTGAACATTCTAGAGCACTGTAGGTCGCTGACATCCGCCGAGTTGCAGTGTATAGCATAAAAGTCAAAGCTATATCCTGCTAACCTAGCCTAGCATAACATAACAAAACGTTACCTAACGCAACACAACGTGCCGCGATCACGACTGCTGGCCTCCCGAGAGCCATGCAAAAAGCATATCTGGACAGTAGGATGCAGACGTCCATAGTACATCTTGGCATATCAGAAAAGTGTAAGCCACCCAAACATTAACCGAAACATAGAACCTAACCAAATATAGCCTGACTCAACGTAACTTGCTGCAAGCAATGTTGCTGGACTCCCTAGGGTCGAGCAGGGCATAGTAGGGCATCGCAGACCGTAGAAATGCACCCAATGGTAGTGTAAGGCAGAAAAGCCAAAGATATCCTATCCTATCCTATCCAAACGTAATATACACGAACGCATCCCGACTTATCCAAACGTGTCGAGACGACCACTGTTGCTGGTCCACCAGAGGCAAGCAGAATGTACTAGAGACCAGTAGCCGACACAAACCCACCGAATAGCGGTGTATAGCGTGAAAGTCAAAGCTATCCTGTCCCTACACAACCAAACCAACCGTTATATATCCACAACCAAACGTGCCGAGACCACCATAGCAGGCCGCCCCGGAGCCAAGCAGAAAATACCAGGGCACAGTGGAGCGCAGAAATCCTCCGAACAACATCTTATACCACGAAAGGCAGAGCTTTCCAGACCAAACCAAATCTAACGTATCCTAACCGAAGATGGCCTAACAAAACCTAACGTGCCGAGACCACTGCTACAGGCCTCCCCAGAGTCGTGGAGGGTATAGTTGAGCAATGTAGTACGTAGAAATCCAGAGAACAGCAGCCTATAGCACGAAAGAAAATTCTAACCTATAATAGCATGTCCATACGTATTACAAACGGACGTGGTCTAACATAGGCTGACGTGACTGGACCACCGTTGCCTGCCTGCCTAGCTACAAGCAGAATATATATACTGGAGCACAGTAGAGCGCAGAAAGCCACCGGGTAGCAGTGTATTGCACAGAAGTCAAAGAAATCCTTACCTAACTTGACTTATCGTAGACAAACCAAACGTAAACTAACTAAACCTAACTAGCCGAGCCCACTATTGCTGGACTCCCCATCACCAAGCAGAACATAATAGAGCACAGTAGAGCGCATAAATTCTAAGAGTATCACTGAGTAAAGCAAAAGCCAAACCCATCCATTGTAAACCTAACCTAACCTAACATAACCAAATGTAACAGAACACAACATATCGTGACACGACCGCCATTTCTGGCCTCCCCATAAACAAGTAGGGTATAGTAGAGCAACGAGGAGCGCAAAAAATTAGAATAGCTGTGTATAGCACAAAAGTCATAGCTACCATTTCCTAACCAAACCATACGCAACAAGACCTAACGCAACATATCTTAGGCCAACGTGCCGAGGCCAATACTGCTGGCATACCAAAGCTGAGCAGAATATACCAGAGCATAGCGGAGCGCAGAAATCCACCGAAGAGTAGTGTATAGCAGAAAAGTCAAAGCCACTCTAATCGAACTTATCGTAACCTAACCAAACTAGACGTAGCATAGCTGAAGCAAGCGTGCCACGAACACTATTCCTGGCCACCCACGAGACAAGCAGTGGCTAGTAGAGCAATGCAGAGCATAGATATCGACAGAATAGCAATGTATAGCACAAAATTCTAAGCTAACCAAACCAAACCTAACAAAACCTAGCCAAGCCGAGCGTCACATAACTCAACCTATCGTGCCGAGGCCACTGTTGCTGTCCTCGCCAGACCCAAGCAGAGCGCATTAAAGTACGGTAGAGCGCAGAAGTCCACCGTATGTCAGTGTATAGAAAAAAAGTCAAAGCTATCCTATCCTAACATAGCCAAACATAACACAGCCGAACGTAGCGTATGTCAACCTAACGTGCCGAGTACAATATTGCTTGCCTCTTCAGTGTCACGCAGAACATGCTAGAGCTCAGTAGGCCGCAGTAATCCTCAGCATTGCAATGTGTAGCACAAAAGTCAAATATACCAAATCCTAACCTGTCCTAGGCTAACCAAACCGAACATAGCCTAACTAAGCATAACGTGCAGAGATCACGATTACTGGCCGACCACGAGGCGAGCAGAGCACAGTAGAGCGATGTAGAGCGCGGAAATCCACCGAGGGGCAGTGTACAGCACAAAAGTCAAAGCAGTCCTAACCAATCTTATCCCAACCCAACCAAACCAAGCGTAGCATATTTGAAACAAACGTGCCGCGACCACAACTGCTGGCCTCCCCAGATGCAAGCAGAACACATTAGAGCAATGTAAGGTGCAGAAATCCACCGAATAACAGTATATGGCTGAAAAGTTAAAGCTATCCTTTCCTAACCTAGCCAATCGTAACATAACCAAACATAACTTAACACATGGTAACATGCCGAGACAACTGTTGCTGCCCTCCACAAGCCAAGCAGAGCAGACTAGAGAGCGGCAGAGTGCAGAAGACAACCGAATAGCTGTGTGTAGCACAATAGTCAAAGCTACCCTATTCAAATATCACCAAACCGTACTTAGCCAAATTTGCCGTAACACAACCTAACGTGCCGCGACCACAATTCCTGGCATCCCGAAGACATGCAGGGTGCGATATAGCGCAGTGGAGCGCAGAAGTCCATAGAATTGCAGCGCGTAGCATAGAAGTCTAAGTTGTCCCAACCTAACCCAAAGAAACCTAACCCAACCGAACGTAACATTACTCAACCACACGTGTCGCGTCCACTATTGCTGGCAATGCCAGAGCAACGCAGAACGCATTACAGGAGTGCAGGGCGCAGAAATGCATAATATCTCAGTGTACAGTTGGAAAGTCAGAGATATCCAGACCTAACACAAACCAACGTAACCTAACCTAAGGTAGACAAACTCACCATAACGTGCCGCGAGCACTATTGCTGGCATCCCTAAAGACGAGCAGATTATAGTAGATCAGTGTAGAGTGCAGAAATCCACCGAATAGCAGTGAACAGCACACAAGTTAAAGCTACCCTGACCAAACTTTTCCCAAACCAACATTACCGAACGTAACATGACTCAAAATAACGTGCCGAGACCACTGTTGCTGGCGTTCCCGGAACCAAGCTGAAAATATTACACTGTAGAACTCAGAAGTCCTCCTAATAGCAGACTATAGCACTGAGGACAAAGCTGCCCTCTCCAAACCTAACCAATCGTAACATAGCAAAATGTATCCAAATTATAACCAACGCGCCGCGATCACTACTGCTGGCTTCCACAGTGATAGGCTGAGCACATAGAGGAGTGCAGAGCACAGAAATCCATAGAACTGCAGTGTATATCTATAAGTCAGTGCTGCCCAAACCTATCCCAAACAAAAGGATCATATGGAAACGTAGCGGATCTCAACCTAACCTGCGGAGATCACGATTGCTGCCCTCCATAAAGCCAAGCAAGACATACTAGAGCGCAGTAAGGCGCAGAAATCCACCGAACGGCAGTGTACAGCACAAAAGTTAAAGCTGCCCTAACCAAGCTTTACACAACCCAACATAACCGAACGTAAACTGAATCAACATAACATGCCTGGACAACTTTTCCTGGCCTCCCCAGCGCCAAGCAGAGAATACTAGAGCCCAGCAGAGCACAGAAATCTAACGAATGGACGCATAATGTGCCGAGACCACTGCAGCTGGCCTTCTCAGAGCCAAGCTGAAAAGTTAAAGCAATGTAGGGTGGAGAAATCCTCCTAATAGCAGACTATAGCACTAAAGTCGAAGCCACCTTCTCCTAACTTAACCAATCGTAGCATAACCAAACATAACGTAACTCCAACTGACGTGCCGCGAACACTACTTGTGGCCTCCCCAGAGATAATCGGAACACGTTATTGGAGATTATAGCGCAGAAATCCATTCATTCGTAGTGTTTATAAGAAAAGTCGAAGCTTCCCAAGCCTTACCCACACGAACGGAACATACCCACACAGGGCCCGACTCAAACCAACATGCTGAGACTGCTACTGTTGCCCTCCCTAGAGTCAAGCAGGACATACTAGAGTATAGTAGAGCGCAAATGTCTGCTGATTAGCAGTGCACAGCACAAAAGTTAAAGATATCGTGACCATACTTTGCCAGTCCCTACCTAACTGAGCTAAAGATGTCTCACCATAACTTGCCGAGACAACTATTGCTGGCCCTGTCAGAGCCAAGCTGAAAATATTAGTGCACATCAGGGCGCAGATATCCATCTAATAGCAGACTATAGCACCAAAGGCATGGCTATCCTCTCCTAACCAAAATAATCGTAACATAACCGGCCGTACCATAACATACCCTGACTTGCCGCGACCACTATTTCTGGCCACCCCAGTGCCAAGCAGGACATACTAGAGTGCATTAGGCAGCAGAAGACCACCGAACCACAGTTTATACCACTAAGGTCAAAGAAATCCGAACATATACCAAACTTATATAACCCGACCAAACGTAGCGTTACCCAACCTTACGTACCGAGGCACTAGTACTGGCCACCCGCGAGACGAGCAGAGTACAGTAGAGCAATGAAGAGCGCAGAGATGCACCGAATAATAGTGTACAGTACAATAGTCAGAGATATCCTGACCAAACGAATCCTAACCTAGCCAAGCCGTGCGTAACATATCTCAACCTAGCGTGCCGAGACCACTATTGGAGGCCTCCCCAGAGCCGGGCAGGACATATTAGAGCACTGTAGAGCGCACGAATCCACCGTATACTAGTGCACAGCACAAAAGTCAAAGAAACCCTCTCATAACACAACCAAACGTAACGGAACCAAACGTTACCTAGCTCAAGCTAACGTGCCTACGCCACTATTGCTGGCCTGCACAGAGAATATCGGGTGCTAGTAGAGCACAGCAGGGCGCATATATCGACCGAATAGCAATGTATAGCACAAAAGTCAATGCCACCACCTCCTAACCAAGCCAGCCGTAATATGACCAAGCGCAACCTGACACTACCTGCGTGCCGCGACAACGATTGCTACCTTCCCCAGAGTCAAGCAGAACGTATTAGTAGTTAGCAGGGCTCAGAAATCCATCGCGTCGTAGTGTATGTCAGAAAAGCCTCAGCTACCCAATCATATCCCAAACTAACAGAACCTAACCGAACATAGCGTAGCCCAATATAACGTGCCGCGACCACTATTGCTGGACACCCAATGGCCAAGCAGGATATAGTATAGCGTAGTAGAGCGCAGAAGACCACCGAATATCAGTATGCACCACGATAGCCATATCTACCCAAACCTAACCCAAACTATCTTAGCGCAACCATACGTAACCTAACACAAGGTAACGTGCCGAGACCACAATTACTTGCCACCCCTGTGTCGAACAGAGTATAATAGAGCCACGTAATGCGCAGAAAGCCACCAAGTGGCAATGTATAACACAAAAGTCTAAGATACCCTAACCTAACCAGACCTAGCCTGACCAGGCCCAAGCTAACACAACAGCACGTAGAATAACTATATCTAACGTGCCGATACCTCTATTTCTGGCAACTCAGAACCATGCAGTATATGTTACAGCACAGTAGATTGCGGAGATCTTTCGAATAGCATGACGAAGCGCAAAAGCCACAGCCAACATAACCAAACGTAATAACTAAAAACTAATTATAACTAATCTAACATAACCAAATGAAACCTAACACAACCGATCGTGCCATGGTCTCTATTGCTGTTTTCCCCAGCGGCTATCAGAGTACAGTAGAGCAACGAAGACCGCAGGAATCCACCGAATAGCAGTGTATTGCACAAAAGTGAAAGTTATCCTATCATAACGCGACCAAACGTAACTTAAGTAAACGAGCATAACCTAACCCAACTTGCCTACACCACTATATCTAACCTCTCCAGGGCAAAGCAGGACAAACTAGAGCACTGTAGTGCGCAGAATTCCGCCGAATTGCAGTGTACGGCACAAAAGAGAAAGCCATCCATTCGTAACCCAACAAATCGTAACGTAGCCGAACGTAATATAGCACAGAATAGCGTGTAGTGACCCAAATTGCACGTCTCCCCACTTTCGAGCACAGTATTGAAGAGCACAACAGGGTGCAGATTTCCACGGAATAACAGTGTAGAGCAGGAAAGTCACAGCAATCCAAACCTAACCAATCGTACCATTACCGAACGTAACACAAGCCAAACGAACATGACGCGGCCACACTTGCTGGCCTCCCTAGGGCCAAGCCGAACATTTCACAGGGGGTGGAGCGAACAAATACGTAGAATCGTAGTGTACAGCAGAAAAATCGAAGCTACCAAGGCCCAGGCCAGTAAACGTAGCATAACCAAGCGAAGCATAACCCAAAACAACGTGCTGCGACAACTATTGCTGGACACCCAGGGCCAGGCAGAACATAGTATAGCACAGTAGAGCGCAGAAATCCACCGAAAAGCAACGTATAGCAGAAAAGTTAATGTTGTCCCTACCAGACATGACCAAACCTGTCATAGCCAAATGTGACGTAACTCGACCTATCCAGGCGCAACCGCAATTCCTGGCATCCCCAGGCACGAGCAGAGTGTGATAGCGCACAGTGGTGCGCAGAAGTCCATAGAATGGCAGTGTATAGCACAAAAGGCTAAGCTATCCTTTCCTAACCTAACTAAACGTAACACAGCCAAGCGCAACACTGCTCAGGTTGACGCGCCGATACTAATGCTGCTGGCCTTCCCGTGGACAAGCAGAATGTGCTGGAGCACAGTAAAGCGAAGGTATCGACCAAATGGCAGTGTACAGCACAAAGATCAAAGCCATCCTGTCCAAACATAGCCTAACATTACGATACCAAACGCAACCTACTACCACCAAACGTGCCACGACCACCATTGCCGACCCGAGAGAAAAGCGGGTGTCAGCAGAGTACGGCAGAGCGCAGATATCGAACGAAGAG
>NW_016928283.1:0-2586 GCF_001483705.2 Eufriesea mexicana
CGACTCTGAGAAGGCCAGCAACAGTTGTCGCTGTACGTTAGGTTTTGTTATGTTACGTTTGATAATGTTAAGGTTTTATACATTAGGATTGGGTAACTGTGACTTTTGTGCCGTAAATTGCTATTCAGGGGATGTCTGCTCCCAGTGTGCTCTAGTATGTTTTTCTTGGAACTGGCAGGCCAACAATAGTGGTCTCGGCACGTTATGTTGAGGCGGGGTACGATTGACTTTGTTACGCCAGGTCCGGTATGTTTTGGATATATTTGACCATTTCGTTAATGTCTGCAATCCGGCGGATGTCTGCGCTCTATTGTGCCCGAGTACACTCTTCTTGTTTCTCTGGAGGACAGCAATAGTGGTCCCGTCATGTTAGGTTGAGGTATGCTACGTTTGTATATGCTACTTTTGGCTAGGTTAGGATAGGCTTCTCAGACTGCTGTGCTATTCGCTGCTATTCGGTGGACTTCCGCGCTCTACTGCGCTCCGATGTGTTCTGCTTGGCTCTGGGGCGTCACTTAATAGTTGTCTTTGCACGATAGGTTTTGTTAGGTTTCGGTCCGCTCGATTAGGTTAGGAGGACTAGGCTAGGATTTCTACGACGTTTGCGCTGTATACTGCTATTCGGTGCATTTCCGCGCAATATATTGCTAGACTATACTCCGCTCGACTCTAGGTTGGCAAGCAGTGGTGGTCGTGGCACGTCGTTTTGTGTTAGGTTACGTTTGGTTTGATTACGTTAGGTTAATTTTGGTTAGGGTAGCATTGACTTACGTACTATACACTATTGTGTCGTTGATTCCTGTGATCTACTGCGCTCTACTATATTTTTCTTGGCTTTCCGGTCGCCTGCAGCAGTGTTCGCGGTACGTTCTGTTAAGTTATGCTACGTTCCGCTAGGTTACGTTAGGCATCGTTTGGTCAGGATATCTTCATCTCTCCTGCTGTTCACTGCAATGCGGTGGATTACTGCGAACTACTGTGCTCTAGTGCATTCAGCTTTTCTCTGTGAAGGTCAGCAATAGTGGTCCCGTCACGCCAGGTTGAGCTAGGTTACGTTTGGTTATGTTACGTTTGGCTAGGTTAGGATAGGCTACTATGACTTCCTTACTTTACGCTGCTCTTCGGCGGATTTCTGTGATCTACTGTGCTCTGCTGCATTCTGCTTTGTTCAGGCGAGGCCAGGAGCAGTGGCTGATACACGCCATTTAGTGTTATGCTACGTTCGGTTAGGCTACATTAGGCCAGGCGAGCTTAGGATATCTACGGCTTTGGTGCTATTCACTGCAATGAGGTGGATTTCTGCGCTCTACTATGCTCTAGTACATCCTGCTTTTCTCTGTTGGGGCCAGTGGTAGTGGTCTCGTCACGTTAGGCAGGGTTATGTTACGTTTGGGTACGTTACGTTTGGCCAGGCTAAGATAGGTTTCTTCGACTTGTACGCTTTTCACTGCTATACGGTTGGTTTCTGAGATCTAATGTGCTCTAATATGCCCTGCTTGTCTCTGGAGGGGCCGCCAATATTAGTCTCGTCACGTTATGTTGAATTACGCTACGCTTGTATAGGTTAGGTTAGGAAATGCTAGGTCAGGGTATGTACGATTATTGTGTTATGCACTGCAATGCATAACATGGATTTCTGGGCTCTGCTGTGCTCTATTACATCTTGCTTGGCTCCGTGAAGGCCAGATATAGTGGTCTCTGCACCTTAGGCTGAGCTATGCTACGTTCGGTTGTGTTAAATTTGGTAAGCTTAGGATAAGGTAGTTTAGACTTTTGGGCTATTCACTGTTATCCGCTGATATCTTCCTCTACTGTATTATAATATCTACTGCCTGGATCTGGGGAGGCCAGCAATAGTACTCTCGGCACGTTAGGTTCAGTTAGGTTACGCTTAGTTTGGTTAGGTTTGGTAACGCTCGGTCAGGTTAACAAAGACTTTCGTGCTGTAGACTGTTTTTCGATGGATTACTGCGCTTGACGATGCTCTACTGTTTCTGCTTGGCCCTGGGGAGTTCACGAATAGTGGCCGCGGCACGTTATGTTGAGGCAGGCTACGCTTGGTTAGGGTACGCTTGCTTAGGTCATGTTTGGATGGATACGACTTTCGCGGTACACACTGACATCCGGCGGATTTCACCGCTCTACAGTGCTTTAGTATGTTCAGCTTGGCACATGGAAGGTCAGAAATAATGTTCTTGGCACGTTACGTTGAGGTAGGTTGCGTTCGGCTATGTTCGGTTAGGTCACGTTTGGCTATGATGGCTCCAGCTTTTGTGCTATGCACAGCAATTCGGTCGATTTCTGCGCTCAACTAGGCTCTAGTTTGTTCTACTTGTCTCTGAGAAGGGCAGCAGTAATGGTCTCGTCACTTTGGGTTGAGTTAGTTTACGTTTGGTTATGGTACGTTTGGTTAGGGTAGGATAGGGTTGATTTGACCTTCATGCCGTACACAGCTTCTCGGTGGACTTCTGCGCTCTATATTGCTCTAATGAACTCTCCTTGGCTCTGCGTAGGCCAGCAATGGCGGTGTCGGCAATTCCGGTTGAGCTATGCTACGTTCGCTTGTGTTATGTTAGTCTGCGTTAG
>NW_016928284.1:0-867 GCF_001483705.2 Eufriesea mexicana
GTTATGTTGAGTTACGTTGTGTTCGGAAAGAACAGATTTGTTTGCGTTAGGCTATAGTTGCCTCGGCTTTTCTGCTGTAAACTGCTATTCTAAAGATTTCTGCGCTCTGCTCTCGTTTAATATGTTCTGCTTGGCTCTGTGGTGGTCAGGAAGAGTGGTCGCTTCACGATAGGTTGAGTTTGGTAACGTTTGGATTGGTTAGGTTAGTTTGTGTTGGTACAGGAAAGCTTTGACCTTTGCGCCGTACACTGCTGTTCTTTGGATTTCTGCGCTCTACTCTCTTCCAATGCGTTCTGCTCGGCGCCGCGGAGTCCAGAAATTGTAGTCGGGGCACGTTGGGTTGGGATAGGTTACATTTGGCTTTTTCGGTTATGTTGCATTATGTTATGATAGGTTTGATTTTTTTCCACACAATGCTACTATATTGATTTCTGCGCTCTACTGTGGTATACCATATTCTGCATATATTTGGGTACGCCAGGAATAGTGGCCAAGGCACGATAGTTTGGGATGTGCTAAACATTTGGGTCAGGATAGGACAGGTTTGTTAAGGATAGCACCGGTTTTTGTGCTATACGCTGCTATTAGGTCGGATTCTGCACTCTACATGGCTGTAGCATACTCCGCTCCGCTTTCCTGAGGCCAGCAACAGTGATCTTGGCACGTTGGTTCGAGATTGGCTACGTTCGGTTAGGTTGGGTTTTTTGGGCGGGTGTGGATGGCTCCGGGTTTCCGCTGTACACTGCAAATCTCTGGATCTCTGCGCTCCGCTCCGCTATAATATCTTCTGCTTGGCCCTTCGGATGTCAGAAATAGTGGTCGCGTCACGTTGGTTCTAGTTTTATTACGTTTGACTAGCATAGGTTG
>NW_016928285.1:0-621 GCF_001483705.2 Eufriesea mexicana
GCCAGCAGAAGTGTACGCAGCACGTCATGTTGAGTTATGTTACGTATGGTTATGCTAGGTTAGGCCATGTTAGGTTAGTTTAACCTAGACTTCTGCGCAATACACTGCTGTGAGGTGGATTTCTGCGCTCTGCACTGATCTACTATACTCTGATCGCCTCTGTGGTTTCGACCAATGTCGGTCGCGGCACGTTAGACTGAGTTAGGCTAAGTTCGGTTAGGTTAGGTTAGGCTACGTTTGGTTAGGACAGCTTTGAGTTTCGTGCTATACACAGTTATTGGGTGGATTTCCGTTATGTACTGTGCTCTACTATAATCTGCTTGGCTCTGAGGATGCCAGCAACAGCGTTCGCGGCACGTTATATCTACGGCTTTTGTGCTACTCACTGAAACACGGTGGATTCGTGCGCTCTACTGTGCTCTAGTACATTCTGCTTGCCAATGCGATGGCCAGCAATGGTGCTCTCGTCATGTTATGTTGAGTTAGGCTACGTTTGGGTATGTTACGTGTGACTAGGGATACACTACTGCGAGTTCTGCGATATTCACTGCTGTTCGGTGGGTTTCTGCGCTCTAATTTGCTCTCGTATACACTGGCTGGCACAGGGGAGGCCAGCAATAT
>NW_016928286.1:0-703 GCF_001483705.2 Eufriesea mexicana
TTTGGTTAGGTTATGTTAGCATGTGTTATGCTTGGATATCTCCGACATTTCTGCCATACACTGGCATTCTATTGATCTCTACTGTGGACTCTTCTCCCGCATGTTCTGCTTGGGGACGGGCGTGACAGCTCTAGTGGTCATGGCACGTTAGGTTGCGTTAGGTTACGTTATGGTAGGTTACGTTTGGATATGTTATGTAACGTTTGGTTATGCTAGGAAAGGATATCTTCGACTTTTGTGCCGCACACTGCTATTCGGCGGTTTACTGCGATCATCGTTGCTCTAATAGACTCTGCTTGACATTTGGGAGACCAGCAATATCGATCATGACACGTTATGTTGAGATAGGTTATGTTCGGTTAGGGTAGGTTTGACTACGTTTGGTTAGGATGGCATTGCCTTCTGTGTTATACACTGCTACTCAGAGATTTCTGCGCCCTTCTTTTCTCTATCGTGTTCTACTTGGCCCTGGGGAGGCCAGCAATTGAGATCTCGGCACGTTGGGCTTAGTTATTCTAAGTTTGGTTAGGTTAGGGTAGGCAGGGTTAAGTTCATATTTCTTCGACTTTTTTGCTGTACACTGCTATTTGGACGCTTTCTGCGCTCTACTGTGCTCCAGGATATTCTGCTCGGCTTTGGGGAGGCCACAGATAGTGGTCTCCGCACGTTGGGTTAAGTTCGGTTGCGTTTGGTTATATTACGT
>NW_016928287.1:0-1131 GCF_001483705.2 Eufriesea mexicana
TGTATGGATGAGTGGATCTTTGGATGGGCAGATGTATGGATGGATGGATATATGGAAGGATGGTTGATGGATGAATGTATGTGTGGGTGGGTGGATGTATGGATGGTTGGATTGTGGACAGATGGATGTATTGATGGATGTATGATTGAATGCATTGTTGTTTGGATGGATGGATGTATAGATGGATTGAGGTATGGATGGATGGACGTACGAATGTATGGATGTACGGATGCATGAATGTATGGAAGTGTGGGTTGATGTATGGATATATGGATAGATATATGTGTGGATCGATGGATGTATGGATCGGTGGATGAATAGTTGGGTGGATTATGGAAGGATGTATGTACGGATGGATGTATGTATGTATGTATGGATGTATGGATCTATGGATGTGTGTGTGGATGAACGGTTGGGTGGATGGACGGAAGAATGAATGAATGGATGGGTGGATGAACGGATGCGTGGATACGTGGATGGCTTTATGGATGAATGGATGGATGGATGGATTGGTGGATGGAAGTATGTTTGGAAGGACGTATGGATCGACGGATGTTTGGGTGGGTGGATGTTTTGATGAAAGGATGTATGGAAGTATGGACGTAGGTATGGATGTATACATGGATGGATGGATTTATGGATTGGCGAAAGTGTGGATCGATTGAGGTACGGATGGACGAATGTACGGATGTATGGATGTATGGATTTATATATGTATCGATGAATGGATGGATGGTTGTGTCGATTGATGGAAGTACGAATGCACGGGTTTATGGGGGTACGGTCGCGTGGATGTGTGGATGTATACATGGATGTTTGTATGAATGGATATGTTTATGGATAGATGGATGTATGAATGGGTGGACCAATGGGTGGGCAGATGTATGGATGGATGCATGCAGGGAAGGATGGGTGGATGGATGGATGTATGTATGGATGGATGGCGGTACGGATGGATGGATGTATGGGTGGATTGAGGTATGGATGGACGGATGTACGGAAGTATGGATGTATGTATGGAAGTGTGTATGGGAGTATGTATGGACGTGTGGATGTACGTATGGATGTATGTATGGATGGATGGTTGTAACGTTGGACGGATTTATGGATGTATGGATGTGTGGATGTATG
>NW_016928288.1:0-995 GCF_001483705.2 Eufriesea mexicana
ACCTGTGCCTTTTGTGCTGTACACTGCTATTCAATGTATTTCTGCGCTGTGCTGTGCCCTAATGTTCTCTTCTTGACTCTGGGGTGACTAGCAATAGAGGTCTCCGCACGTTAAGTTGAGTTATACAACGTTTGGTTTGCCTATGTTAGTCTGGGTTGGCATTTGATAGCTTTGACTTACGTGGTATGCACTGTTATTCGGACTATTTCAGCGCTCTACTATGCTCCGCTCGACTCTGGGAAGGCCAGCAATAGCAGACGCGGCTCCATAGTTTGTGTTAGGTTACGATTGTGTATGTCATGATTGGTTAGCTTTGTAGAGGATAGTTTTGATTTTTGTGTTATGCACTGCTATTCGGTGGATTTCTGAAATCTACTGTGCTCAAACTTGTTATAGTGTGCTATGGGGAGGCCAGCAACAGTGGACTCTGTACGCTAGTTTGGGATAGATAACGTTTGGCTATGTCACGATTGGTAAGGTTAGGAGAGGATGGCTTTGACTTCTATGCTATACACCGATTTTCAGTCGGTTTCTGCGCGCTACTGTGCTCTAGTATGTTTGGCTTGGTTGTGGGTTTGCCAGCAATGATGGTCTCCGCTCATTAGGTTTAGTTATTCTGCCTTTGTGTAGGTTAGGTTAGGTCTGGTTAGGTTGGGTTTTCTTGAACCTTTTTTGCTATACATTGCCATCTGGCGGCTTTCGGCGCTCTACTTGCCTATACTGTACTCTGGTTGACCCACGGGAGGCGAGCAATGGTGGACTCGGCACATTAGGTTTATTTAGTATACGTTTGGTTAGGCTAGAGTAGGTCAGGCTGGGCTAGGATATCTGTGACTTATGAGCTGTACAGTAATCCACCGAATACCAGTAAATCGAACATAGGTCAAACCTAGCCACCCCTTGCCTATCCAAACGTAATATAACGAAGCGCGGCCTAGCTTAACCTTACGTGCCGAGGCCGATGCTTCTGACCTCCCCAGAGTCAAGCACAATAT
>NW_016928289.1:0-232 GCF_001483705.2 Eufriesea mexicana
TTGGATGGAAGGCGTTATATGATCTATTCACCAAGCTATAACAGGTTATAGATTTTGAATAAAACTACTCACTGGCAAGTAGATGGCTGTACTTGCCATTGGATTGAAGGCGTTTGGCGATCTATTCACCAAGCTATAATAGGATATAGGTTTTGAATAGACCTATTCTCTGGCAATTAGATGGCTGTACTTGCCATTGGATTGAAGGCGTTAGGCGATCTATTCACCAAGC
>NW_016928290.1:0-1968 GCF_001483705.2 Eufriesea mexicana
GTTAGGATACATTTATTTGTGTTTGCTTCGGATATGTTTGAACTTCGCTTTATATACTGCCATCCTATGTTCCTGTGCGCTCCACTCGTTTCTAACATGCCCTGTTTGGCGATGGGGCGACCAGCATTTGTGGGCTAGGTACGTTAGGTGGGGATTGGTTACGTTTGGTTAGGCCAGCTTAGGCCAGGACATCTCGTACTCTTATGCAAGACACTGCTATTCGACCATTCCAGCGTCCTACATTGCTTTGCTATGCTCTGCTTATCTCTCATGAGACCAGCAATTGCTTTCGTGGCACGTCATCTTGTGTTTCCATGCGCCAGCTTATCTTACGATTGGTTAGCTTAGGATGGGATTGCTTTAACTTTTGTGCTGTACACCGCTTTCGGTAGATTTGTACGCTCTACGTTGCTGTAATATGACCAGCTTGTCTCTGAGGAAGCCAGCAATGTTATTCCCGGCACGTCATGATTAGCTATGTTACGCTTGGCTTTCTAGATTAGGAGAGTTCTGGCTGCGATATCTTTGACTTTTGTGCAACACACTGCAGTGCCGTGGACTACTGCGCTCAACTGTGTCCTAGTATGTTCTGCTTTGATCTGGGCGGCCAGAAAGTGTGGTCTCTGCACGTTAGTTTGAGTTAGATTACGTTCGGCTATGTCACGTTTGGTCAGGTTTGGATAGGATAGCATTGACTATTTTGCTATACCCAGCTGCCCGGTGGATTTCTGCGCACTACATTGCCCTACTATACCCTGCTCGCCTATGGGGAGGTCAGCAATGGTGGTCGCGGCGCCTTAAGTTCGGTTGGGCTACGTTCGGTTAGGGTAGGTTAGGGCAGATTAGGATAGGATGCCTTTAACTTCTGTGCGATACACTTCAGTGCCGTAGACTACTGCGATGTACTGTTTTCTAGTATATTCTTCTTGGCTCTGGGTAGGCTAGTAATAGTTGCCTCGGCGCGTTAGGTTGAGTTTGATTACGTTTGGTCAGGTTAGGTTCGGGTTGGTTAGGTCAGGTTAGCTTTGACATATGTGCTCAAGGCTGATATTCTATGGACTTCTGTGCTCTAACGTGCTGTATCATACTCTGCTTGTCTCTGGGGAAGACAGCAATAGCGGTTGCAGCACGTTAGGTTCAGTTATTCCACGCTCGGTTAGGTTAGGTTGGGTCAGGTTTGGTCAGTGTATCTTTGACCTTTGTGCTATACGTTGCTATTTGGTGGCTGTCTGCGCTCTACTGTGCTATATTACACTCTGCTCGTCTCTGGGGGGCCAGCAACGGTTGTCAGGGCTCGATAGGTTTTGCTAGGTTACGCATGGCTCTGCAAGTATCGGACAGGTTTGGTATTGTTGCATCGACTTTTCTGCGGCTTTGTGTATTTGTAGGCACGGATCTCCTCTATTATTTTCTGCTTGGCTCTGTGGTGTCCAGCAATAGGGGTCGCGGCAGATTAGGTTTAGTTATTCTACGTTTGGTTTAGCCATGTTATGCATGATTAGGCATGTTATCTTTCACTTCTGTGCCATACATTGCTATTTGGTGGCTTTCTGCGCTCTACTGTGCTCTGCTATACTCTGCACGACTTTCGGGATGCCAGCAATTGTGGTCATCGCAGGATAGGTTGTGTTAGGGTACGTTTGGTAATGCTACGATTGGTTAGGTTCGGAGACGGTAACTTCGGCTTTTGTGCTATACACCGGTATTCGGAGTATGTCTACGCTCTTCGCTGGTCTACTGTACTCTGCTGGACTCTGTGGAGGCCAGTAAGTGCGGTATTTGTGCGTTAGTTTGAGATAGGCTTCGTTTTGTTGATAGCTTTGACTTTTGTGCTTTACACTGCTATACGTTGGATTTCTACAATCTGCTGTGCTCTAGTATGCTTTGCTTGGCTCTGGGGAGGACAGCAATGGTGGCCTCGGCACGAAAGTTTGAGTTAGGTTACGAATGGCTTGGCTAGGTTCGGAT
>NW_016928290.1:4916-6087 GCF_001483705.2 Eufriesea mexicana
TGCCGTTCGTTGGATATCTGCATTCCACTGTGCTCTAGTATATTCTGCTTTGTTTTGGGAAGGCAAGCAATAATGATCTCGGCCCGTTAGGTTTTGTTCAGCTACGTTTGGTTGTGTAATGTTTGGTTATGTTGGGATAGGGTAGCTTCGACTGTTGTGCTGTGCACTGCGATTCTATGGATTTCTGCGGTCTACATTCCTCTAACATGTTCTGATTGGTTCTAAGGGGGTGGGGGGCTGCAATTGCGGTGGCGGCACGTTTGGTTGAGTTTGTTTATTTTCCGTAGTGTCACGATTTGCTAAGTTAGGATAGGGTAACTGTGTCTCCTGTGCTACATACTGCTTTTCGGTGGATTTCTCCGCTCTACTGTGGTGTAATATGTTCTGCTTGGTTCTGGGGAGGCCAGCAGTTCAGGTCTCGGTTCGATAGGTTTAGTTAGCGTATGCTTGATTAGGTTAGTGTATCTTCGACTTTTGCGGTATACATTGCTACTTGTCGCGCTTCTACGCTTTATTGTGCTCCACTACACTCTGTTCGACTATGTGGAGGCGAGCAATAGTTGCTTCGGCGCAACAGGTTGTGCAATGCTACGTTCTGTTAGGGTACGTTAGTATGGGTTAGGATTGGACAGCTTCGGCTTTCGTGTTGTAAACAGTTTTCCGGTGCATTTCTGCGCTCTACTGTTTTCTAGTGTGTACTGGATGGCCCTGCGGAGACCAGCAATAGTGGTCGCAACGCGTTGGGCTGAGTTAGATTGCGTTCGGTTGTGTCAGATTTGGCTATGTTAGGAAGTTGTAGCTTTGACTTTTGAGCTACACATTGCTATTCGGTGGTTTGCTGCGCTCTACTGCGCTCTAACGCGCTCCGCTTCGCTTTGGTGAGGACAGCAATAGCGGTCTCGCCACGTTACTTCGAGTTACGTTACGCTTGCCTATATCACGATTATTATATCACGATTGTGTTAGTTAGGATAGGACAGCTTTAACTTTTGCGCTTTCCACTGCTGTTTTGTGGACTTTTGCGATCTACTGGCCTCTAATATATTCTGCTTGTCTCTAGCGAGGCCAGAAATAATGATCGTGGCACGTTTGCTTGAGTTAGGTTCCATTCGCTTTGGTTAAGTTAGGATAAGATTTGTCAACATGGGTTTGACTTCGTGTGCTATACATC
>NW_016928291.1:0-346 GCF_001483705.2 Eufriesea mexicana
GCCTTAAATCCAATGGCAAGTACAGACATCTACTTGCCAGACAATAGGTATATCGAAAATCTACAACGTGTTGTAGCTTGGTGAATAGATCGATTAACGCCTTCAATCCAATGGCAATCACAGCCGTCTTCTTGCCAGAGAATAAGTCTATTCATAAACTATAATCTGTTATAGCTTGGTGAATAGATCGCATAACGCCTTCAATTCAATGGCATGTACAGACATCTAGTTGCCAGAAAATAGGTCTATTCAATATTTATAACATGTTATAGCTTGGTGAATGGATCGCCTAGCGCCTTCAATCCAATGACAGGTACAGCCGTCTACTTGCCAGAGTATAGGTCTA
>NW_016928291.1:446-717 GCF_001483705.2 Eufriesea mexicana
ATAACCTGTTATAGCTTGGTGAATAGATCGCCTAACGTCTTCAATCCAATGGCAGGTACAGGCATCTACTTGCCAGGAAATAGGCCTATTCAAAATCTATAGTCCGTCATAGCTTGGTGGATAGGTCGCATAACGCCTTCAACCAATGGCAAGTACAGCCATCTACTTGCCAGAGAATAGGTCTATTGAAAATCTATAGCCTGCTATAGATTGGTGAATAAATCGCCTAACGCCTTCAATCCAATGGAAAGTTCAGCCATCTACTTGCCAG
>NW_016928292.1:0-367 GCF_001483705.2 Eufriesea mexicana
GGACAGGACAAGAACTGACCTGACATGACCTGAACTCCCTTGACCTGAACTGAACTGACATGAGCTGGCCTGACATGACATGACCTGACCTGAATTGAACTGACCTGAACTGACCTGACATGCCCAGACATGGCATGACCTTACTTGACGTGACCTGGCCTGACCTGAACTGACCTGAGATGAAATCATCTGACCAGACCTGACCTGACCTCTCCTGACCTGGACTGACCTTACCTGTCCTGCCTTGACCTGACCTGAATCATCTGACCTGGCCTGACGTAACCTGACCTGTCCCGACATAACCAGACCTGACCAGACCATACCAGGCCTGGCCTGGCCTGACCTGACCTGACCTGACCTGACCTGA
>NW_016928293.1:0-270 GCF_001483705.2 Eufriesea mexicana
AGCACAAAAGTCAGAGATATCAAAACATAACCTGCCCTAACGTAACCCAACCAAACGAAGGATTACATAGTGTAACGAGCCGAGACAGCTTTCGGTAGCCTCACCGGAGCCACGCAGAACATACTAGAGCACCGTAGTGTTTTGACATCCACCAAACAGCAGTGTATAACACAAAGGCCAAAGCCATCCTAACCATACGTAACTTAGCGTAACATAGCCAAACGTAACCTAACAAAACCAATCGTGCCACGACCGCTATTGCTTGTCTGC
>NW_016928294.1:0-2668 GCF_001483705.2 Eufriesea mexicana
CTAGGCACACTAGGTTTGGTTACATTACGTTCGGTTATGTTAGATTTGTTCAGGTAAGGACGAGATAGCAATGACTTTTGAGCTTTCACTACTATTCTCTGGATTTCTGCGCACTACTGCGATACAGTGTGCTCTGCCTTGCTTTGGATAGGGCAGCAGTAGCGGACTCGGCACGTTACTTTGAGATGTGTTTCGGTCGGTTATGTCACGATTGGATGAGTTGGGAGAGGTTATTTTCAACTATTGTGCTATACCCTGCTATTCGGTGGATATTTGTGATCAACTTTGCTCTACTACATTCTGCTTGGATCTAGGAAGACCAGAAGCAGTGTTCGCGGGAAGATATTGTGAGCTATGCTACGTTTGGTTTTGTTAGGTTAAGGCAGGTTAGGTTGGGATATCTGCGGATTTTGTGGTGTGCATCGGAATGTGGTATATTTCTGCGCTCTGCTGTGCTGTAGTATATTCTGATCGGCGCTGGTGATGCCAGCGCTATTGTTCCCGGCACGTTAGGTTGAGTTAGGCTGGGTTTGGTGTTGTTAGGATGTGATAGTTTAGACTTATGTGCTATACACTGCTTTCCGCGGATAACTGCGCTCAACGGATTTCCAATATTTTCTGCTTGGCTCTGTCTCGGCCAGCAATAGTGGTCTCGGCACGTTAGGTTGATTTGTGTTACGTTTGGTTTGGTTAGGCTACGTCAAGCTCGGTCCAGTTATCTAAGAATTTCGTTCTATACACTGCTATTCGGAGGAATTTTGCGATCGATTGTGCTCTACTATATTCTGCTTGGCCCAGGGCAGGCCAGCAATAGTGGTCGCTGCACGTAATGCTGGGTTGGGCTACGTTTGATTAAACTATGACATGTCATGCTTGGTTATTCGGTGGATACCTCTGATTTACTGTGCCCTACTACATTCTGCTCGGCTGGGGGAGGCCAGGAGCTGTGGTCGCGGCGCGTTATTTTTGGCTATGCTACGTTCCGCTAGGTTAGGTTAGGTCATGTTTTGTCATGATATCTACGACTCCTGTGGTATTTACTGCAATGCGGTGGATTTGATCAGAACACACCTCTGATGTGTTCTGCCTGGCTCTGGGGTGGCTAGTCGCAGTAGTCCCAGCACGTCAGCTTGAGTTAAGTTACGTTCGGTTTTGTTACGTTAGGAAGGCTTGGTTAGGATTTCTTCGACTTTTGTGCTGTGCACTTCCTTTCGGAGGATGAACGCGCTCTACATTGCTCGACTATTCTCCGCTCAAATTCGGGGAGGCGAGCAATAGATGTCTTCGCACGTTAGGTTCAGACAGGTTTGTTTGGTTAAGTTAGGTTAGGTTAAGTTTGGTGTGGATGCCTTTGACTTTCGTCCTGTGTACTGCTTTTCGGAGGATTAGTGTGATCTACAGTGCTCTAACATCTTCTGCTGTAATCCAGGGATGCCAGCAGCAGTGGTTGCGGCACGTGATGCTGGGTTATGCTTAGTTAGGTTAGGTTAGGTTAGGTCAGGTTATGCAAGGCTACCTACGGCTTTCGTGCTATTGACTGCAGTGCGGGCGATCTCTGTGACCTTCTGAGCTCTGCTACATTCTGCTTTGCTCCGGGCAGGCCAGGAGCAGTGAGCGCGGCACGTCATGTTGTGTTATGCTGCGTTTTGTTACGTTAAATTGTGTCAGGTTAGGATAGGATACTTACGGCCTTAGTTCTATTCACTGCATTGCGAGGGACTTCTGCGCTCTACTGCTCTCTCTTACACTATCTTTCTCTCTGTTGATAGCAGCAATAGTGGTCTCGCCACGTTATCATGCGTTTGGTTACGCTTGGATATGTTACGTTTGGTGAGGTTAGGATAGGATAGTTCAGGCTTTTGTGCTATACACAGCTGTCCCCGGAATTCTGCGCTCTACTGCGTTCTAATATTTTCTGCCTGACTCTGGGTGTACCAGCGATAGTAATCTTGGCACGCTGTTAAATTATGTTCCGTATGGTTTGATTAGGTTAGGTCAGGTTAGGTTAAGATATCTTCGACTTTTGTGCTACTAACTGATTTTCGGTGGAATTCTGCGCTCTACTCTGCTCTAATAAGCTCTGCTAGGCTCTGAGGGTGCCAGCAATAGTGTTTCCGGCACGTTAGGTTAATTTATGCTACGTTTGAATAGGTTTGGTGAGGTCAGGTTAGGTCAGGAAGTATTTGAGTATTATGCTGTACGCTGCTATTTGGAGGCTTTCTGCGCTCTGGTGTACTCTAGCATATTCTGCTTGTCTCTGGGTACGCCAGCAATTGTGGCCTCGGCATGGTATATTAGGTTATGTGATGTTGTGTTATGCTACGTTCGGTTGTGTTATGTTAGCTTGGGTTAGTTGTTGATAGCTTTGACTTTCGTGGTATACACTGCCATGCCGTCGATTTCTGAGCTTGTGTTACGCTACGTTCGTGTATGTTACGATTGGTTATGCTTCTAGCTGATAGTTTCGACTTTTCTGCTACACGGTACGATTCCTTAGATCTCTACGCTCTGCATTCCTTTAGTATTCTCTGCTTGGCTCTGAGGACGCCAGCAATAGCGGTCACGCCAAGTTAGGTTAGGATGCGCTGCGTTTGGTTAGGTTACGTTAGCTATGGCTAAGTTTAGATAGCCACGACTTTTCTGCTATACACTGTCATCCGGTGGAATT
>NW_016928295.1:0-297 GCF_001483705.2 Eufriesea mexicana
GCTTCCAGGGAGACAAGCAGAATGCACTATGGCACAGTAGAGCGCAGAAATCCACCGCATTGCGTCGATTAGCACAAAAGTCTAAGTTACCCTCACCTAACATGGCCTAAGCCAACATAGCCATGCGTAACGTAGCTCAACGCAACGTGCCGCGGCCACTGCTGCTGGCTTCCCCAGGGCCATGGAGCATATACTACGGCACAGTAGAGCGCAGAAATCCACCGCATTGCAGCGTATGGTCATAAAGTCAATGGTAATCAAACCTTACCTGACCTAACGTTACCTAACGAATCGTAG
>NW_016928295.1:415-1899 GCF_001483705.2 Eufriesea mexicana
CGGATAGTAGTGTTTGGCACGAAAGTCTGAACTACCCTAACCTAACTTCACCAAACGTAACACAACCAAACGCAGCAGAACACAACCTAACGTGATTAGACCATTATTTCTGGCCTCCCAAGAGCCAAGCGGAATATACTCTTGCACACTAGAGCGCAGAAGCCCACCGAATAGCAGTGCGTAGCTCGAAAGTCCAAACAACCGTATCACAACCTCACCAAACGTAACATAACCGAGCGTAGCATTGCTCAGACGAACGTGCCAGGTCCACCACTGCTCGCCTCCCCATAGTCGAGCGGAGTATAGTAGAACAATGTAGGGCGCGGGAGTTCACCGAATAGCAGTGTATACCAAAAAAGTCGAAGCAAACCAAACCAAACATTCCTCTCCTAACCAAACGATACGCGACCTAACCCAACCGAACGCGCCGAGACCACTATTACTGGCCACCACACAGCAAAGCAGAGCATATTAGATCACATCAGAGCGCGGAAATCCACCGAACAGCAGTGTACAGCACAAAAGTCTAACGTACCCTGGCCTAACCTGACGTAACCTGAGCTATCCAAGCGTAGTTTAACTCAACATAACGTGACGTGACCAGCATTGCTGGCCCAACAGACCAGAGCAGGACATGTCAGAGCACAGTAGAAAGCAGAAATCCACCGTGCATCAGTGTACAGCACAAAAGAGGAAGATACGCTGACCTAACTTGACCTACCCTAAGCTATCCGAACGTAGAGAAACTCAACATAGCGCGACGAGACCAATATCGTTGGCCTCCCCAGAGCCGAGCAGAACACGTTTGATCACAGTAGAAAGCAGAAATCCACCGAATAGCAGTGTATATCTCCGAAGTCAGGGCCACAGTGTCCTGACCTAGACAAACGTATCATGAACATACTTAGACGTATCCAACTAAACACGCCGAGACCATTATTCGTCTCCTCCCCAGAGCCAACTAGAATATACTAGAGCTCAGTAGAATGCAGAAATCCGCCGCATCGCAGTGTACAGCACAAAAGTCAAAGCTACCCTATCGTAACATAGCCAATCGTGACAAAACCAAACGTAACCTAACTCAACATAACGACCCGCGGCCACTATTACTGGCCTCCCCAGAGACAAGCAGCATTCACTAGGGCTAAGCAGAGCGCAGAAATCCACCGCATTGCAGCGCATAGCAGAAGTGTGGAAGATACACTTACTTAACCTGTCCTAATGTAACCTACCAAACGTAGTGTAACTCAACTTATCGCAATGAGACCAATGGCGCTGGACCCTCAGAAGCCCAGCAGAACACATTAGAGCACGGTAGAAAGCAGAAATCCTCGGAATATCAGTGTACAGCACAAAAGTCAAAGTAGCATATCCAGACCTAGCCAAACGCAACGTATCCTATCTTAACCGAAGATGACGACACCACTATTGCTGGCCTACATGGAGTCAAACAGAATGTACCAGAGCAAAGTTGTGCGCAGGAG
>NW_016928296.1:0-568 GCF_001483705.2 Eufriesea mexicana
CGCGGAGCAGAATATACTACAGAACAGCGGAGCGTAGAAATACCCGGCGTTGCAATGTATACCTCAAAAGCCGCGGATATCCCAATCGAATCAGTCGTAACCTACCTTAACCAAGCGCAGCATAGATCAACATGACGTCCCGCAACAACTGCACCTGGCCTCCAATGAAAGGGACAGAATGCAGTAGAGCACAGTAGCTCACAGAATTCCACCGTGTGACAGTGTATGGCACGAGAGTCAAAGCTATACTAACCAAACTCAGCTTAACCAAACGTAAAAACCAAAAGTAACATAACTGAACGTAACGCGCCGGGACCACTATTTCTCGACTCTCCTGTGTCGAGCGGAGTGTAGTAGAGCAGTGTTGAGCGCAGAAGTCCACTGAAAAGCAGTGTATTGCACAAAAGTCGAAGATACCCTGAACTAACCAGACCTAACCTAACCTAACCTAACTTAGCATAGCTCGACACAACGTGCCGCGAAAACCGCTGCTGCCATACACAGAGCAATGCGGAATACAGTAGAACAGAGTAGGTCAAATCAGCCCGCCGGATAATAGTGTAGAGCA
>NW_016928297.1:0-532 GCF_001483705.2 Eufriesea mexicana
GTATGGATGTATGGGTGTATGGATGGATGGATGTATGGATGGTAATATGTGGTTGGCAGGATACATGGATGGATGGTTGTATTGATGTACAGATGTGTGGATGCATGAATGTATGCTTGTATGGATGTATCTATGGATGATTGTATGGATGTATGTATGGATTTATGGATGGATGAGTGGGAAGATGTGTGTTTGGATGTATGTCTGCACGAATGTACATGTGTATGTATGGATATGTGTAATGATGTTTGTATGGATCAATGGTTAGGTGGATGGATGGATTGTTGTCTGGATGTATGGATCGCCGGATATATGGATGGGTGGATGTAAGGGTGGATGGATGTATGGATGTATGTATGGATGGATATATGGTTGTATGTTTGTATGGACGTACGAATGTATGGACTTACGGATAAATGGATGTACGGATGTATATATGTAGGGATGTATGGATGTACGGATGTATGGTTGTATGGATGTATGGCTGTATGGGTGTATGGATGGATGGATGTATGGATGGACGGATGTGTAG
>NW_016928298.1:0-490 GCF_001483705.2 Eufriesea mexicana
GTATGGTAGAGCCATGAAGAGCGCAGAAATCGAACGAATAGCCGTTTATAGCACAAAAGTCATAGCTTTCCTAGCCTAACGTAGCCAAACGTAGCATAGCGAAACGTAATCTAACTCGACCAAACGTGCCAAGACCGCTATTGCTGACTTCCACAAAGCCAACCATAATATACTAGAGCACAGTAGAGCGCAGAAATCCGCCGCAACGCAGTGTAAAGCACAAAAGTCAGAGGTATCCTATGCTACCCTGACCTAACCTAGCCAAACCAAACGTAGCGTAACTCACCAAACGTAGCGTAACTCAACGTAACGTGTCGATATCTCTGTTGCTGGCCCTCCCAGAACCAAGATGAACATACTAGAGCTCAGTGGAGCGCAGAAATCCACCGAATAGCAATGTATGGCACAAAAGTCAAAGCCACACTCGACAAACCTAACCAATAGAAACGTACACAAACGTAACATAACACAACCTAAGGATCGGCGACAG
>NW_016928299.1:0-1572 GCF_001483705.2 Eufriesea mexicana
CTAGTATATTCTGCTTGGCTCTGTGTATGCCAGCAGTGTTGGTCTCGGCACGTCAGTCTGCGTAAGTATGCGTTTGGTTATGTCAAGTTTGGTTAGGTTAGGATAGGATAGCTTAGACTTTTGCGCTATACGCTGCTGTTCGGCCTATTTCTGCGCTCTACTGTGCTCTGATATGCTCTGCTTGGAGCTGGGGAGGCCAGCAATAGTGACAATAGTGGTCGTGTCACGTTTCGCTGGGATACGTTACGTTTGGCTAGGTTACGTTGTGCCATGTTGTGTTAGGATGTCTTTGACTTTTGCGCTTTGCACATCAGTGCGGCGGGATTCTGCGCTCTGTTGCGCAGTAGAATATTCTGCTTTGCTCTGTGGAGGCTAGCAATGGTGGTGTAGGCACGATAGGTTGTGTTAGGTTACGTTTGGATATATTGCGTTTGGTTATGTTAGTATACGGTAGCCTTGGGTTTTGCGCTACGCACGGCTATTCGGTGGACTCCTGCGCTCTTCATTGCTCAACTGTTCTCTGCTCTACTCTGGAGAGGCCAGGAATAGAGGTCTCGGCACGTTAGGTACAGTTAGGTTCCGCTTGGCTTGGCTTGGTTGGGATATGTTTGGCTAGGATAGCTTTTACTTTCGTGCTATACAATGCTATTCGGTGTATTTCTGTTCTCTACTGTTATCTAATATTATCTGCTTTGCTCTGGGGAGGCCAGAATTGTTGTCCGCGGCGCGTTAGTTTGAGATGTACAACGGTCGGTTATGTTACGTTTGTCTTTGTTGGTATAGAGTAGCCTCGAGTTTTATACTATGCACTGCGACTGTGTGTACCTCTGCGCTTTACTCTCCCCTAATGTGTTCTGCTTGGTTCCGAGGAGGACAGCAATAGTGTTATCGGCACTTTAGAATTGTTTGGTTACGTCTGGTCAAGTTACGTTTGGATAGATTCGTATAGGATAGCAATGAGCTTTGTGCTGTACACTGCTATTCGGTGGATTTCTGCGCATTGCTGTGCGCTAATATGCTCTGCTTGGCTCAGGGAAGCCCAGCAATAGTGGGCGCGGCACGTTATCTTAGGCTATGTTGCGTTTGGTTATGAAACAGTTTGTTGTGTTTGCTGTGTTAGGAAACGGTGTCTTATCTATCGCGCTATACACTTCTACTCGGTGTGTTTCTGCGTTCTACTGTGCTCTAATGTTTTCTGCTATGCCATGTGTGTACAGTTATAATGGTCTAGGCACGTTAGGTTGAGTTATGTTACGGTTGGTTATGACATGCTTTGATCGGTTACGCAAGTGTTGCTGCGACTTTTGTGCTATACACGGTTATTCGACGGATTTCTGCGCTCTACTGGGCTGTCCTACAGCCTGCTAGTATCTGGGGAGGTCAGCTGTGGTGCTCGCTGCACAATAGGTTTTGCTACGCTGGGTTTGGCAATGTTACGATTGGTTAGGTTAGGATAGGTATGCTTCGACTCTTATGCTACAGACCGCAATTCAGTGGACTTAAGCGCTATACATTGCTCTACTATACTCTGTTGTGGCACGATATGAAGAATTGGGTTACGTTTGATTGCGT
>NW_016928300.1:0-1251 GCF_001483705.2 Eufriesea mexicana
ATAACCGAGTAGAATATACTAGAGCACAGCGGAGCGCAGAAATCCACCGCAATGCAGTGAACATCACAAAGGCCGAATATGCTAACATAATCTGACCTAATCTAATCAAACAGAACGTAGAATAGCTCAGCAAAACTTGCCGCGGACACTGCTGCATGCGCCCTCAAAGCCAATCAGCATGTAGTAGAACACAATACGTCACTGAAATCCAAAACATAATAGTGTATGTTACGAAAGTCAAAGCCATCCTAACCAAACTTAACCTAACCTAATCAAACCAAACGTAACCTAACTCAAACCACCGATCCACGACCACCACTGCACGCCTCCCCAGAGCCGATCGGGGTATAGTAGAGCAATGTAGAGCGCGGAAATGTACCGAATAGTAGCGTATATCGCAAAAGTCAAAGAAGCCCTAACCAAACCTTCCCAACCTAACTCAACGTAACGTGACGAGACCAATGTTGCTGGCCACTCCAGAGCCAAGCGCAGCGTATTAGAGCACATTATGGCGCAGAAATCCACCGAATAGCAGTGAAAAGCGCAGTAGCCATAGTTATCCTTGCCCATTGTAACCTTACCGAACGTAGTGCAACTGAACGTAACAAGACAAGACCACCATTCAAGCGAAAACAGTTCCTTGGTTTCCCATGGCCAAGCAGAATGTATTACAGCACAGTTGGTCATAGAAATCCACCGAATGACAGCGTGTAGCACGAAAGTCGGAGATATCCTAACCAAGCGTAACCTAACTGAACCTCACGTGCGGCGACCGCTATTGCTCGAAGCCCCGGATTCAAGCAGACTATAGTAGAGCAACGTAGGGCGCAGAAATCAACCGGAGAGCAGCGTACAGCACAGGATTCGGGGATACACTTTCCAAACCTGGTCTAACCTAACCTAACCATGCGTAGCATAACTCAGAACATCGTGCCGCGGAAACGGCTGCTGGCATCCCCAGAGCCAAGCAGAATATATTAGGGCACAGTAGGTAACAGGAATCCAACGAGCAACTGTGTACAGCGCGAAAGACAAAGCTATCCTAATCAAACTTAGCATAACCTATCCTAATCAAACGTAACATAACCCAACGAAACGTGCCATGGCCACTATTGCCGGCCTCACCAGAATCGGGTATAGTGTGGAAGAGCAATGTAGAGCGCCTGTATCCACGGAATAGCAGTGTATAGCGCAAAGGTCAAAGAAATCCGAACCGAAACTTCCTAACCTAACCTGACGAAAAGTGACCTA
>NW_016928300.1:1356-5501 GCF_001483705.2 Eufriesea mexicana
CAGCGCGTAAGTCACTGTCACCCTGACCAAACTTAACCTAAACTATGCTAAATTAACAAATAATAACTTAACCTAATATGCAACGGCCACTATTGCTCGCCTCTCCGGAGTCGCACATAGTATGGTAGAGCAATGTAGGGCGTAGAAGTCAACAGAGGATCAGTGTGTAGCACAAAAACCAGGGATATCCTAACCAAACCTATCCTAACTTAACCAAGCCGAACGTAAGGTAACAAAACTTAACGTGACACGACCACCAATGCTGGCATCCCCAGAGAAAAGCAGAATATGGGAGAACACAGTAGAGCCCAGAAGTCCATAGGATAGCAGTGTTCAACACAAAAGTCGTAGCAATCCCCACCTAACCCAAAGTAGCCTATCTCGACCAAACGCAATCTATCTCAACCTTACATGCAGCGACCAGTATTGCTGGCCCCCAAAGAGCGAAGCAGAGCATAATAAAGAAGAGTAGAGCGCAGGAATCCATAGAATCGCAGTGTATATGAGAGAAGGGGGTGCTATCCAAACCAAACCATAACTAACATAACCAACCTAAGAGTAGCTTGTCACAACCTAACTTGGCGAGACCACTATTACAAGCAGCCCCAGCGCCAAGAAAAGCCAGCTAGAGCGCAGAAATTCATTGTATTCCAGTGCACACCACAAAAGTCGAAGGTATCCCATCCTAAGCCAAACAAACCTAACCTAACCAAACGTTGCGTAACTTTTACCTAACTCGACGCGGCCACCGTTTCTGCCCTCCACAGAGCAAGGCATAGCACGTTAGATCACAATAAAACGCAGAAATCGGCCGAACAGCAGTGTATAGCACAAAAGTCAAAGCTGTCCTGCCCTAACCTAACCAATCGTAACATAGCCAAACGTAACATAGCTGAACCTAACGAGCTGCGTTAAGTACTACTGGCCTCCCCAAAGTCTAGCAGGGTATAGAAGAGCAACGTAGAGCGTAAGAATCCAGCGAAAAGCAGTGTATAGCACAAAAGTCAAGGATACCCTGACCTAACCTGTCATAACCGAACCTAACCAAACGTTGGGAAGGTAATCATAACGACACAAGACCTCCATGCTGTACTCCACAGTGCCAGGCAAAATATATTGGAGCACAGCGGAGCGCATAAATCTACAGAATAGCAATATATGGCACTAAATTCTAGGTTACCCTGTCATAACCTAACCAACCTTATCATAACCAAACGTAACGTAACTCAACCTAACGAGCCTAGAACGCTATTGCAGACCTCCCTGGGCCAAGGAGAAGAAGCTGTAGCCCCGTAGAACGCAGGAATCCGCCGTTTTGAAGTGTAAAGCACAAAAGTCAAGTCTATCTTAATCTAGCCTGACCCAACTTAACCAAACCAAACGTAAGATAACAAGACTAACGTGCGTGGACCACTATTGCTGGCCTCTACATCGCCAAGTAGAACATATTAGAGGAGAGTAGAATGTGAAGATCATTAGGATCTCAGTTTGTACCACAAAAGTCAATGCTACCAAAGCCTAACCTTTCCAAAAGAGCCTTATCAAACGTGACGTAACTCAAACTTACATGCCGCGGACGCTATTGCTGTCCTCCCCGGAGTCGAGCAGAAAATGTCAGAGGAGAGTAGAGCACAGAAATTGTTAGAATCGCAGTGTATAGCTGAAAAGTCAGAGCTACGCGCACCTATCCCAAACTAACGTAACATAACCGACTAACGTAGCATAACTAAACTTAACGTGCAGCGACCACTTTGACTGGCATCTCCAGGGCCACGCAAAATGTAGTAGAGCACAGTAGAAAACGGAGAACCACCGATTATCTGTGTATAACATGGAAGTCAAAGCTATCCTAACATTACATATCCTAACCTAACCCAACAAAACGTAACCGAAAACAACCTCTCGTGCAGAGACAGTTATTGCTGGCCTCCACAGAGTAATGCAGAAAATATTAGAGCGCAGCAGGACGCAGCTATACACCGAATAGAAGTGGATAGCGCAAAAGTCAAAAAAATTCTATTCTAACATAACCAAACGTAAGAGTATCCTGGCGTAACGTACCACACCTAACGTTCCAAGACCGCTATTGCTGCCCTCCCCAGAGCCGAAGAGAAATATGGGAGGAGTGTAGAGCGCAGAAGTCCATAGGATCGCAGTGTATTGCACAAAGGACAGAGCTTCTCTATCCTGCCATAGCCAAATGTAGCTCCACCGAACGTAACCTAGCGCAGACTAACGTGCCGAGACCACTACTGCTGGGCGCCCTAAGCACAACAGAACAAATGTGAGCAGAGTAGAATGCAGAGTTCCACCGAATGGCAGTGTAAAGCACGAAAGTCGATGCTATACTTTCCTAACATAACCAAGCGCAAATAATCTTACGGAAGAGGTCTCAACCCAGCGTGCCATTTCCACTGCTGCTGTCCACGCGAGGGCCAACTAGTTTGCAGTTGTGCACTGCTGGGCGCAGAAAGCCACCGAATAGCAGTGCATGGCACGAAGGTCAAAGCTACCCTTACCGAACTTGGCCGAACCATTACCTAACCAAACGTGACATGACTCAAACTTACGCGCCGAGACCACCTGTGCTGGCCACACAGGATGCAAGCTGAAAGTGTTAGAGCACAGTCGAGCGCAGAAATCAGCCGATTAGCAGTGTTTAGCTCTGAAGTCAAAGCCATAATGTCCTAACCTAAGCAATCGGGAAATAACCAAGCGTAGGATTACTAGACCTAACATGCAGCGACCACTACAGCTGGCCTCCCCAGAGTCCAGCAGAAAATAGCAGAGGAGAGTGGCACACAGAAGTCCATAGTATTGTAGTGTATAGCAGAGGAGTCGAAACTACCCGAACTTAACGCTAACTAACCTAACCTAACCTTAAGTAGACACACTCAAAGTAACGTTGGTCAACCATTATTGTTGGCATCGCCAGGGCCATGGAGAATGCAGTAGAGCACAGTAGCGGGCAGAAGTCCGCCGGATAACAGTGTACGATACGAAAGTCAGAGCTACCCTAACCGTACCTAGCATAACCTTGCCTGACCATACGTAACGTTACCAGACCTAACGTGCCGAGAACAAATTTGCTGGCACCCAGGGTAAAGCAGAATATAGTATAGGAGAGTAGGGCTCAGAAATCCATAGAACTACAGTGTACAGAAGGAATGGCAAAGCTATCCAAATCAAGCACAGACTAGCATAGCCTAATCGACCTTAGTATTACTCAACATAACGTGCCGCGGCCACAATTGCTGGCATGCACAGGGCCATGCAGTATATTGTAGTGCATAGTAGAGCGCAGAAATCCTCTGAATGACAGCGAATAACACGAAAATCAAGGCCATCCTAACCGAACTCAACCTGACGTGACCTAACCAAACGTAGTATAACACATCGAAACGTGCCGAGAAGAGCATTACAGTCCCTCCCGGTGCAAAGCAGAAAGTATTAGAGCACAATAGATGGCAGAAACCCACCGAACAGCAATGAATAGCACAAAAGTCAAAGCCCCCCTGTCCTAACCTAACGAAGCCTAACGCAGACATGCGTAACATAGCTCAACCAAACGCGCCGAAACCACAATTGCTGGACTCCCCAGAACAATGCAAAAAATATTGGAGCACGGTAGAGCGTAGAAGTCCACCGAATAGCAGTGTATAACACAAAAGGCAACTCTACCCTCTCATAACCTATCCAAACGCTATATCAACAAACGTAACCTAACTTTACCTGACGTGCCGAAATCACTATCGCTGGCCACCATAGAGACAAGCAGAACAAGCTACAGCACAGCAGAGCGCAGGAATCCACCGGACAACAGTTTATACCACGAAAGTCGAAGCTACCCAAAACATAACACAGACCAACGTAACCGAACGAAGCGCAGCCTAACTAAACCTATCGCGCCGAGACCACCACTACTGGCACCTCATAAACCAGCAGAGTATAGTAGATTAATGTAGAGCGCAGAAATCCAACAGATATCTGTTTATAGCTGAAAAGTCAGCGCTATCCTTTCCTAACCTACCCAAAGGAAACATAACCGAACGTAGCAAATCTCAGACCAGCAGAGTATAGTAGATTAATGTAGAGCGCAGAAATCCAACAGATATCTGTTTATAGCAGAAAAGTCAGCGCTATCC
>NW_016928301.1:0-345 GCF_001483705.2 Eufriesea mexicana
TTCATCCACCAATCCATAAATCCATCCAATCATAGATCCATCCATCCATTCATTCATACATCCTACCCCCGTCCATCCGCACTTCCATCCATCCATACGCCCAACCTTCGATACATTCATCCATCAACACACCATCCCATCCATTCTTAAATCGATCCATACATCTTTCCATCCATACATCCATCCACCAAATCATACATCCATCCATACATCCATACATACATCAATACATCCATCCGTCCATCCATACCTCAATCTATCCATACATACATTCATCCGTAAATACATTCATCCGTACATCCGTCCATCCATACCTCAATCCATCCATACATCCATCCATCCACA
>NW_016928302.1:0-2481 GCF_001483705.2 Eufriesea mexicana
ACACAACACAGCGCAGGAACCTACCGCAATTCAGGGTACAGCACAAAAGGCAAACACAACCTGACCAAACCTGACCCTACCTAACCTATCCAAAAGTAGTGTAGCTAAACATGACGTGACGAGACAATTATTGCTGGCCTGCCAAGAGCCAAGCAGAGCATATTAGAGCATAAGAGCGTAGATATCCACTGAATAGTAGTGAACAGCACAAAAGTCGGAGCAGCCCATCCAATCCTAGCCAAACGTAACGTATCCGAAAGTATCCTAACACAACCCAAAACGGCGAGACCACGATTGCTAGCCTCCACAGAGACAAGCAGAATGTACTAAAGCACGGTAGACCTCAGAAATCCACCGCATTGGAGTCAATACCACATGGGCCGTAGATACCGCAACCTAACATGACCTAAACTAACATAACCATGCGTAGCATAGCTAAACATGACGAGACGCGGCCACTGCTCTTGATATCCCCCGATCCAGACAGAATGTATTAGAGCACGGTAGGTCACAGAAATTCAGCGATTAAGAGTATATGCCGTGAAAGTCAAGGCTACCATAACCAAACTTAGCCAAACATAACCTAACCAGACGGAACATAACTCAAACAAACGTGCCGCGACCACTGCTGCTGGCATCCCCAGAGCCAAACGTAATATAGCAGAGCACTGTAGATCACAGAAATCCAACGAATAGCAATGTTTAGCGCGGAGGTCTAAGCTATTCTGTCCTAGCATAACAAAATGTGTCATAAGCGAACGTTGTTTATACTAATCTAACGCGCCGAGAACACTATTGCTGTCATACACAGGGGCAACCAGAATATAGCAGCGCACATTCGAACGCAGATATCCTCCGAGTAGCGGTGTATAGCACGAAAGTCAAAGAAAACCCGACCTAGCTTTGCCTACCCAAATCCAACCGAACGTAACACAACACAACCTATAGTTCCGAGACCACTTGTGCTGGCTTCCCCAGAACCATGCAGAAAAAAGAACCATGCAGAAAATGTTAGATCACAGTGGAGCGCAGAAATTCACAGAATAGCCGTGGAGAGCGCAAAAGTCGAAGCAATCCTAACCAAACCTAACATAACCTAACATAACCAGACGTTGCATAAGTAAACCAATCGAGACGGCACCACCATTTCTGGCCACCCCCAGAGAGAAGCAAATCATATTAGAGCACTGCAGAGCGCAGAAATCCACCGAATATAAGTGTGCAGCACGAATATCAAAGATATCCTATCCATACACATCCCAACCTCACCAAACTAAACGGAACCTAACAAAACCTATCGTGCCGCGACCAATATTTTCTGCCTGCCCAGTGTGGAGCCGTGTATAGTTGAGCAATGTCGGGCGCATACGTCCACACAATCGCAGTGCATTGCACAAAAGTCAAAGCTACCCTGTCCTAACCCAACAAAGCGTAACACGAGCAAACGTAGCCTAACTCAACATAACGTGCCCAGACCGCCATTACTGGCCTTCTCAGAACCAACAAGAGCATGCTACCGCTCAGTAGAGCGCTGAATTCCGCCGAGCAGCAGCGTACAGCAAATGAGCCGGAGCTACACTATCCGAACCTAACCAATAATAACGAAGTGACAGTACGCAACATGACCCATCCTACCGCGCCGCGACCACAATTCCTGGCAACCCCAGATTTGAGCAAGGTCGAATGGAGAACAGAGGAGCCCTGGAACCCACCGAATAACAGTGTATACCACGAAAGCCAGAGCTACCCAGACCTAAACCAAACTAACATAGCCTGACCAAACGCAGCCTAGCTCAACCTGACCTCACGAGGCGACCATTATCGGCATCCCAGGAGCCAAGCAGAACATACTAGAGCACAGCAGAACACAGAAATACACCGAAAAGCAGTGTATAGCCCAAAAGTCTAAGCAATTCTATACTAACGTAACCAAACGTAGCATTGCCAGACGTAACCTAACCCAACCTATCTGGCTCCCGCAGAGCCGGGCAGAATATGCTAGACCACAGTAGATCGTAGAAATCGACCGCATTGCAGTGCATAGCACAAAAGACGAAGGCAACCTGACCAAACATAATCTAACCTAGCCTTTCCAAACGTAACTAGCCGCGATCACTATTATGTTACATTTGCGAGGTCAGGATATGCATAGTTCTGTTATGATTGTCATGTCCTTCGCCTATACACTGTGTTTCGATGGATTTCTGTACTCTTCTCTCCCCTAATCTGCGCTGTTCGGCTCTGGAATGGTCAGCAGTTGTGTTCACGGCACGATAGGTTGAGTTAGTTTGCGTTTGTCTATGCTACGCTTTGCCATGTTAGGACAGCGTAGCATTGACTTCTTTGCTGCGCGCTGCTATTCGGAGAGTTTCTGCTCCCTACTGTGCACTAATACCTTCTACTTGTCTTTGGGGGGCCAGAAATTGTGGTATCGGCACGATAGATAGAGGCATATTACGCTTATTACGTTACGTTTGGCTA
>NW_016928302.1:2612-8030 GCF_001483705.2 Eufriesea mexicana
ATGTTACGTTTGGTTAGGTTACGCTGGTTTGGGTTAAGTTTGGGTAGATTCGACTTTTCCTTTATACGCTGATATTGTATTGATTTCTGCGCTCTGCTCTCCTCTAGTATGTTCTGCTCGGCTTTGGGGAGGCCAGCAATTATGGTCCCAGTACGTTACGTTGAGTTAGGCTACGTCTCGTTAGGATGCGTTTGGTCAATCTATGTTAGCATATCTTCAACTTTTGTGCTATAAACAGCAATGGCGTGGATTTTTGGTCTTTACTGTGCTCTCCTGTATTCGGCTTTGCCCTGGGTAGGCCAGAAACAGCTGTCCCGGCACGATGGGAAGAGTTATGTAACGTTTGGTCATATGAAGGCTGGTTTTGTTAGTATAGGATAGTTCCGACACTTGCGCAGTACACTGCTGCCCGGTGCGTTTCTGCGTTCTACTATGCTCTCGTTTGACCTGTCTGGCCCCGGAAGGCCAGCAATTCTGTTCTCGGCTCGTCAGTTCGGGATGGGTTACGTTTGGATACGCTACGTTTGGCTACGGAAGGACAGGATAGATTTAACCTTTGTGCTATACACTGCTATCCGGTGGATTTCCGTGCCCTACTCTCCTGTAGTATGTTCTGCTGGGCTCTGGGGATGACAGCAATATCTGTCGCGGCACGTTGTTTTGGGCTACGCTACGTTTGGTTAGGTCAGGTTAAGTCAGGTTAAGCCAGGTTAGGTTAGGGTATCGCCGACTTTTGTGCTATAGAATTTTATTCGGTCGACTTCTGCGTACTGTGGGGCTCTGGTACATTCTGCTTGTCTCCGCGGAGGGCAGCAGTAGTGGTCTCGTCATGTGAGGCTGAAATATGCTACGTTTGGAGGTGTTACGTTTGACTGGATTAGGAGAGACTACATTGACGTTTGTGCTATTCACTGCTATTCGGTAGAGGTCTGCGCTCTAATATTCTCTAATAAGCTCTGCTTGGCTCTGGGAGGCCAGCAAAGTTGGTCCCGTCATGTTATGCTGAGTTACTCTACGTTTGAGTAGGTTAGGCAAGGATACGTTGTGTCTGCATATGTTTGACTTTTGTGCTATTCACTGCAGCGCGGGAATTCCTGCGCTCTGCTGTGCTCTATTACTTTCTGCTTGTCTCTGTCGAGGCAAGCAATAATGGTCTCGTAAGATAAGGTTGAGATGGACCACGTTTGGATATGCCACGTTTTGCTAGGTTAGGGTATGCTACTCCGTCTATTGTGCTGTGCAACGCTGTTCGGTGAATTTCTGCGCCCCAATGTGCTCTAATATGCTCGGCTTGGATCTGGTGCCTACAGTAATAGTGTTCTCGGAACGTTGGGTTGTGTAGGGTTACGTTTCGTTAGGATAGGTTAGGAAGGCTTGGTTAGGATTTCTCTGACTTTCGAGCTATAAACTTCTATTAGGTGGATTCCTGAGCTCTACATTGCTCTACCATACTCTGCTAGACACTGGGGAGGCGAGCAATGGTGGCCAAGGTACGTGAGTTTAAGTTATGCTACGATTGGTAAGGTTATGTTAAGATACGTTTGGTCATTATAGCTACTACTTTCGTGCTATACACTGTGTTCTGTGTACTTCTGTGATCTACTGCGATCTACTACATTCTGCTTTGCTCTGGGGAGGCCATGAGTAGTGGTCCTGGCACGATATGTTGAGCTATGGTACGTTCGCTTAGGTTAGGTTAGGTCAGGTTAGTTTAGGATATCTACGGCTTTTGTGCTGCTCACTGCAATGCGGTGCATTTCTGCGCTTTGCTGTGCTCTGGTATCCTGTGCTTGGCTCGGGGGGGGGGGCAGGAATAGTTTTCTATGTACGTTAGGATGAGCTATGCAGCGTTCGGTTATGTTACGTTTGGGACGTTAGGAGAGGGTAGCTTAGACTTTTGCGTTGTAATCTCCTATTCGCGCGTTTCTCCGCTCTACGGCGTTCTTATATCCTCTGCTTTGGTCTGTGGGCGCCAGCAATGGTATTCTCGGCAAGTTAGGTTGTGGTAAGTATCGATTCGTTAGGTTAGGTTAGATTAAGCTCGGTCAGGTTAACATGGACTTTCGTGCTATACACTGACTTTCGGAGTATTTCTGCGCTCTACTGCGCTCTACAACGCTATGGTTATCCACGGGAATACCAGCAATATTGTCCTCTCTATGTTAGGTTTTGTTATGTTACGTTTTGTTGCATTAGGTCGGGTTGATTTCGGTATGGGTAGCTTTGACTTTTGTGCGATACGGTTTTATTCGGTGGATTTCTGCGCTCTATATTGCGCCACTATACTCTGTCCGACTCTGGGGCGGCGAGCAATGGCGGCCTGGCCACATTAGTTTGTGTTATGTTACGATTGGTTAAGTCATGTTAGGCAATATTTGGTCATGATAGCTTTGACTCTTGTTCTGTACACTGTTCCTCGATGGATACCGGTGGTCTAGCGTTCTCTACTACCTTCTACTTTGCACTGGGGATGCCAGGAGCAGAGGTTGCGCCATGTTATGTTGGGTCATGCTGCGTTTGGTTGAATTAGTTTAGGTCATGTTCTGTTAGGGTATCTACGACTTTTGTGCTGTTCCCTGCAATGCGGTGGATTTCTGCGCTCTACTCAGCTTCAATATTTTCTGCTTGGCTCTGCGGAGGGCAGCAGCAGTGGTCTCGGAGCGTTGGGTTCAGATAGGTTTCGTATGTTTATGTTACGTTTGGTCAGGTTGGCATACGTTAGCCTTGACTTTTACGCTACACACTGCTATTCGGTGTATTTCTACCGTCTTTTGAGCTCTAATATGTTCTACTTGACTCTGGGAAGGCCAGAAATATTGGTCCCACCGCGTTATGCTGTGTTGCACTATACTTGGACAGGCTAGTCTTGGACAGCTTGGGTCAGGATGCGTTTGACTTTTGTGCTGTACACTGCACTGCGGTGGACTTCTGCGTTCTACTCTGCTGTGGTATGTTCTGCTTGGCTCTGTGCCGGCCAGCAATAGTGGTCCCGGCAACTTAGGTAGTGATAGGCTAAGTTGGCTGACGTTAAGGTTGGTCAAGTTAGGATAGAACGGATTGGAATTTTGCGCCATTCACTGCTGTCCGGTGGACTTTTGCCCTTTGCTGTGCTCCAATATGTCCTGCTTGTCCCTGGGGCGGCCTGTATTGGTGGTTTCGGCACATTAGGTTTAGTTAGCTTTCGGTTCGTTAAGTTCGGTTAGAAAGGCTTGGTTAGGGCTTCTTTGGCTTACGTGCCATATACAGCTATTCGGTGCATTTCTGTGATCTATTGTGCTCTACCATATTCTGCATGGCTCACGGGATGCAGGAAGCAGTAGTCACGCCACGTTATGTTGAGTTATGCTACGTTTGGTTAGGTTACTTTAACTTGGGTTAGGTCTGGATAGCAATGACTTTTGAGATGTACACAACGACTTCATGGCTTCCTGGGCTCTACTGTACTCTAATATGTTCTGCACGACTTTGGGTTGGCCAGCAGTAGTGGCCGCCGTACGTTTGGTTTAGTTATGTTACGCTTGCTTGTGTTAAGATTGTATACCGTAGGACAGGGATGCTTTGACTTTTGTGACGTACACCGCGATTCGAGGGATTTCTGTTATCTACTGTGCTCTTCTCCATTCTGCTTTGCCCTGGGGAAGCAAGGCGCAGTTGTCGCGGCAAGTCATTTTGTGTTATGCTGCGTTTGGTTATGTTATACTGGTTCAGGTTAGATTAAGATATTTACGTCTTTTGCGCTATTCACGGCAATGCGGTGGATTCCTGCGCTGTACTTTGCTACAGCACATTCTGCTTGTCTCAGTGGAGGCCAGCAGTAGTGGTCTCGTCAAGTTAGCTCGATTTATGTTGCGTTCGGGTAAGTTACGTTTGGCTAGGTTAAGCCAGGCTGCCCCGACTTTCGTGCTATTCACTGCTCTTCGGTGGATTTCTCTGCTCTGTTGTGTTCTAATATGTTCTGGCTGGCTCTGGAGGGGCCACCAATATTTGCCTCGTCACGTTATGTTGAGTTACACTACGATTGGGTAGGTCAGGTTTGGTTAAGTTAGGTAAGGGTATGTTCGACTTCTCTGCTGTAAACTGCATTGCTGTGAATTTCTGCGCTCTACTGTGCTCTGGTACATTCTGCTTGTCCCTGTGGAGGCCAGATATAGTGGTCTCGTCAAATTAGCTTGGCCCATGTTGCTTGTGGATATGTTACGTTTGGCTAGGTTAGGAATGGCTACATTGACTTTTGACCTATTCACCGCTATTCGGTGGACTTATGCACTCTAACGTGCTCCAATATGCTCTGATAGGCTCTGGAGAGCCAGCAATATTAGACTCGTCACGTTAATTACGCTGTGTTTGTGTAGGTTAGGTTAGGTCTAGTTGGGTAAGGACATGATTGACTTTTCTGCTATACACAGCAATGAGTTGGATTTCTGCGATCTAATGTGCTCTAATGTGCTCTGATGGGCACTGTGGTGGCCAGTAATAGTGGTCTCGGAGCGTTAGTTTTTGTTATGTTACCTATCGTTGAGTTAGGTTAAGAAGGTTTGGTTAGGATTTCTCTGACTTTCGTGTTTTAAACTCCTTTTCGAAGTATTTCCGCGCTCTGCATTGTTCTACTGTACTAGGCTCGACAATGTGGAGCGAGCAGTGGCGATCGCGGTACATTAGCTTGAGTTTGGTTACGTTTGGTTTGATTTGGTTAGGGTAAGATTGGCTAGGATAGCTTTGACTTTCGCAATATACACTATTATGTGGTGCATACCAGTGATTTAATGTGCTCTACTATATTGTGCTTGGCTTCCAGGCGCCTGCAGCAGTGATCGCGGTACTTTGTATTGGGTTATTCTTCGTTCCGTTAGGTTAGGTTAGGTCAGGCTAGGATAAGATATCTTCAACTTTTGCGCCTTTCACTGCACTTCGGTGGTTTTCTGCGCACTGGTGTACACTAGTACATTCTGCATGCCACTGTGGAGGCCAGCAATAATGGTTCCGTCAAGCTAGCTTCAGTTATATCAGGTATGTATATGATAAGTTTGGGTAGGGTAGGATAGGCTACTTTTACTCTTGCGCTGTACACTGCCATTCGCAGGACTTTTGCGTGGCATTGCGCGCTAATATGACCTGCATGTCTCTGCGGTGGCCAATAAGGTTGCTCTTGTCTCGTTATGTTGTGTCAGCTTCCGTTTCGATAGGTTAGGTTAGGAAGGCTTCGTTAGGATTTCTTTATCGTTTGGGCTGTTCACTGCTATTCGGTGGATTTATGCGCACTACATAGCTCTGCTAAACTCTGCTCGACTGTGGGGTGGCAAGCAATAGAGTTCGTGGCACGTTATGCTGCGTTAGGTTACGCTTGGATAGGTCAGATTGGGTTAAGTTTCGTTAGGATAGCTTTGGCTTTCGTGCCACATACTGCTATTCGGTGGATGC
>NW_016928303.1:0-725 GCF_001483705.2 Eufriesea mexicana
TGTCTATTCAAAATCTGTAATCTGTTATAGCTTGGTGAATAGAACGCCTAGCGCCTTCAATCCGATGCCAAGTACAGCCATCTACCTGCCAGAAAATAGGTCTATTCAAAATCTATAATCTTTTATAGCTTGGTGAATAGATCGCCTAACGCCATCAATCCAATGGCAAGTACAGCCATCATCTTGCCAGATAAGGGGCCTATTATAAATCTATAGTCTGTTATAGCTTGGTGAATAGATCGCCTAACGCCATCAATCCAATGGCAAGTACAGCCATCATCTTGCCAGATAAGGGGCCTATTATAAATCTATAGTCTGTTATAGCTTGGTGAATAGATCGCCTAACGCCATCAATCCAATGGCAAGTACAGCCATCATCTTGCCAGATAAGGGGCCTATTATAAATCTATAGTCTGTTATAGCTTGGTGAATAGATCGCCAAACGCCTTGAATCCAATGGCAAGTTCTGCCACCTACTTGCCAGACCATAGGCCTATACAATATCTATAACCTGTTATAGCTTGGTGAATAGATCGCCTACCGCCTCCAATTAAATGTCAAGTACAGTCATCTCCTTGCCAGAGAATAGGTCTATTCAAAATCTATAATCTGTTATAGCTTGGGGAATAGATCGCCTAACGCCTGCAATCCAATGGCAAGTGCAGCCTTCTACATGCCAGAGAATAGGTCTATTCATAATCTATAACCTGTTATAGCTTTGTGAA
>NW_016928304.1:0-656 GCF_001483705.2 Eufriesea mexicana
ATCGTGGTCAGTAAACTTACTGCATAAATAAGGAGAAAAGATACTATTGGTTTGCTTTAGCCACTGAATTGCAATAGTATCTGACCGCAAAGTTCAATTTTATTTTCATTTTCGGCAAATATCGTGGTGACCAAGATTTTCTGTATAAATAAGGTGGAAAGATACTATTGGTTTATTATAGCCATGGCAATGCAATAGTGTCTGACTGAAAAGTTCAATTCTATTGACATTTTCGACTAATATTGTTGTGAGCAAACCTTTCTGCGTAAATAATGTGGAACGATTCCATTAGTTTCCTATAGCCATTGCATTGCAATAGAATACATTGCAATAGAATATGAATGAAAAGTTCAATTTTATTGACATTTTCGGCTAATATCGTGATGAGCAAGATTTTCTGTAGAAATAAGGAGGAAAGATCCTATTGGTTTGCTGTAGCCACTGCAATGCAACAGAATCTGTCGGAAAAGATCAATTATAATGACATTTTCGACTCATATCGTCATCAGCAAGCTCACTGCATAAATAAGGAGAAAAGATAATATTGGTTTGCTATAGCCGTTGAATTGCAATAGTATCTGTCCGTTAAATTGAATTTTATTGACATTTTCGACCTCTATCGTAGTGAGCACACTTTTCTGTGTAAATAAGGAGAA
>NW_016928305.1:0-636 GCF_001483705.2 Eufriesea mexicana
ACCTATAATCTCTTATACCATGGTGAATAGAACGCCTAACGCCTTCAATCCAATGGCAAGTACAGGCATCTACTTGCCTGGGAATAGGCCTATTCAAAATCTATAATCCATTGTAGCTTGGTGAATAGGTCGCCCAACGCCTTCAATACAATGGCAAGTACAGCCATTTTCTTGCCAGAGAATATGTCTACTGAAAATCTATAGTCTGTTATAGCTTGGTGAATAGTTAGCCTAACGCCTTGAATCCAATGGCAAGTATGTCCACCTACTTGCCAGAGAATAGGTCTATTCAAAATACATTATCTTTTATAGCTTGGTGAATAGGTCGCCCAGCGCCATCAATCCAATGGCAGGTACAGACTTCTACTTGCCAGAAAATAGGTCTATTCAAAATCTATAACCTCTTATAGCATGGTGAATAGATCGCCTAACGAAAATTCAATGGCAAGTACAGCCATCTACTTGCCAGAGGATAGGGCTACTCAAGGTCTATAACCTGTTATAGCTTGGAGAATACATCTCCTAGCGCCTTCCATCCAATGGCAAGTACAGCCATCTACTTGCCAGAGAATTGGTCTATTCAAAATATATAGTCCGTTATAGCTTGGTGAATAGGTCGCCAAACGTATTCAACCA
>NW_016928306.1:0-1362 GCF_001483705.2 Eufriesea mexicana
TCAGGGCCAAGCGGAATATGCTAGAGCACAGCAGTGCGCAAAAATCCACCTCATTGCAGTGAATAGCACAAAAGTCAAACATACCCTGATCTAACACGTCCAAACCGAACCTGTCCAAACGTAGTGTAACTTAACATAATCGGACGAAACCAATATTGCTGGCTTCTCCAGAGCCAAGCGGCGTATATTAGAGTGCATTGGAGCGCAGAATTCCACCGAATAGCAGCGTATAGCACAAAAGCCAATGCAGTCCTGTCCTAATGTATCCAAACTTGACATAACCAATCGTAACACCACTCAAGCTATCGTACCGCGACCACAATTGCTGGCCTCCCGAGAGACGAGCAGAACTTGCTAAAGGACAGTAGATGGAAGAAATGAATAGAATCGCAGTGTATGGCACAAAAGTCATATGTATCGAAACCCAACCCAAGCGAACACATCATAACCAAACACGGCCTACCTTGACATAACGTGCCGCGACCACTATTGGTGGCCTCGCCAGGGACAAGCAGAAAATATTAGAGCACAGACGAGCGCAGAAATCCACTGAACAACAGTTTATAGCGCGAAAGTCAAAGCAATCCCTACCGAAATTAACCTAACCTAAACCATCCGAACGTAACATAACTCAGCCTAAGGTGCCGAGATCAATATTGCTGGGCTCCACAGAGCCAAGCAGGATATGTTAGAACACTGTAGAGCGCAGAAATCCGCCGCATTGCGCTGTATAGCACAAAAGTCAAAGCTATCTTATCCTAACAGTGAGTCCTAACAGTGTCAATCGTAACACAACTATGCGTTACATATCTCAACATAAAGCACCGCCACCACGATTTCTTGCCTCCCCGGAGCCAAGCAGAATATACCAGAGCACAGTAGAGCGCAGAATACACCGCATTGCAGTGCAATGCACAAAAGAGGAAGATACCGTAACTTAACCTGACCTAACCTAACCTAACCAAGCGTAGTGTTACTCAATATAACCTGATGAGCCATATATTGCTGGGATCTCCAGGTCCGAGCGGAACATAATAGAGGACAGTAGAAAGCAGAAGTCCAACGAATAGCAATGAATAGCGCAGAAATCAAGGGTACCGCAAACCTAGACTAAGCGAACATAGCCTAGCACAGTATAACCTGCAGCGACCTCTATTAATGGCCAGCTTGGTGCCAAGCAAACCATTTTAGAGCACATTAGAGCGCAGATATCGGACGAATAGCAGTGTATATCGCAACAGTTGGAGTAACACGTCCTAAGCTAGGCAAACGTATCATATACAAATGTAACCTAAATACAGAGAGCACGACGAGACCGCAACTTCTTGCCTCCACAGAGACAAGCGGAATGTACTTTAGCAC
>NW_016928307.1:0-5740 GCF_001483705.2 Eufriesea mexicana
TGGATGTATGTATGGATGCATTTTCGGATGTATTTATGGATGTATGTATGGATGAGTGTATGGTTGTATGCATAGATGTATGGATGTATGTATGGCCGTATGTATGGATGTCCGTATGGATCGATGAGTGCATGGATGGATGGATTTGTGGGTGTATGGATGTGTGGATGGATGTATGTATTAATGTATGGACGTTTGTATGTATGGATGTATGAATGTATGGCCGCATTTGCGTTACGGATGTACGGATGTATGTATGCATGGTTGTATGTATGTAAGAATAAGGATGTACGGAGGCATGGATGTATGGATGTGTGGGTGGACGAATGGATGGGTGAATGGACGGAAGAATGGACGTATGTATGGATGCTTGTATGGATGAATGTATGGTTGAGCGTGTGGGTGTATGGACGAATGTATGGATGTATGGATGGATGTATGCATGGATGTATGTGTGGATGCTTGAATGGATGTATGCATGGATGTATGTATGGATGTATGGATGTAAGTATGTATGGATGTATGTATGTAAGAATATATGGATGTACGGAGGCATGGATGTATGGATGTGTGGGTGGACGAATGGATGTGTGAATAGACGGATGAATGGATGTATGTCTGGATGCTTGTGTGGATGAATGCATGGATGGATGTATGGATGGATGCAAGCATGGATGGATCTATCGTATAATGTACGTACGAATGGACGCATTTACGGTTGTATGGATGTGGGGATGTATGGATGATGTACGTATGGATGCATTTACGGATTTGTCTATGGATGTATGTATGGTTGTGTGTATGGGTGTATGCATGGATATATGGATGTATGTATGGACGTATGTATGGAAGTACATATGGATGGATGAGTGCATGGGTAGATGGATTTATGTATGTATGGATGTGTGGATGTGTGGATGTATGGATGGATGGATGTATGGATGGATGGATGTACTAATGTATGGACGTTTGTATGTATGGATGTATGAATGTATGGCCGTAGTTGCGTTATGGATGTGTGCATGTATGTATGCATTGATGTATGGATGTACGAATGTATGGATTTGCGGAGGCATCTATCTATGGATGTGTGGGTAGATGACTGGATCGGCGAATGGACGTAAGTGTGGATGTATGAATGGATGCTTGTATAGATGAATGAATGGATGTATGCATGGATGTATGCATGGATGTATGCATGGATGAATGTATTGGTGTATGTAAGGATGTATGTAGTGATGTCTCTATGGATGCATGGATGGATGGGAGGATGTATGGACGTATGTACGGATGTGTGTTTAGATGTATGTGTGGATGTATTGATGTATCAATGTATGTATGTGTGAATGTACGAATGTATGGTTGTACGGATGTATGGATGCAAGGATCTCTATATGTATGGATGTATGGATGGCTGCATGTATGAGTGGATGGACGTATGGATGGATGGATGTATCGATGTATGTATGGATGTATGTATGGATGTATGTATGGTTGTATGGATGTATGGATGTATGAAGTTATGGATGTGTGGATGTATGAATGTATGGATGGATGGATGTATGGATGGATAGATGTATGGTACGATGGATGTGTGGATGGGTGGATGTATGGATGGATGGATATATGGAAACATGGATGTGTGGATGGATGTATGTATGGAAGAATGGTTGTGTGGATGGATGGATGTATGGATGGGTGGATGTATGAATGGATAGATGTATGGGTGGATTTATGTATTAATGTATGGACGTTTGTATGTATGGATGTATGAATGTACGGATGTACGGAGGCATGGATGTATGGATGTGTGGGTGGACGAATGGATGGGTGAATGGACGGAAGAGTGGATGTATGTATGGATGCATGTATGGATGAATGTATTGATGTATGCATGGATGTATGCATGGATGTATGTATGGATGTTTGAATGGATGTATGCATGGATGAATGTATGGATGTATGTAAGTATGTATCTATGGATGTATGTATGGATGAATGTATTGGTGTATGTAAGGATGTATGTATTGATGTCTCTATGGATGCATGCATGGATGTGTGTATAGTTGCATCTACGGATGTATCTATTGATGTATGTATGGACGAGTGTATGGGCGTACGCATGGATGTATGGATGTAAGTATGTATGTATGTATGCATGTATGGATGTATGTATGTATGGATGTATGGACGTATGGATGTACGAGATTTATGGTTGTACGCGTGTATGGACGTATGGATGGATGTATGTATGTATTGATGTATGTATGTATGTATGTATGTATGGATGAATGGATTGTTTGATGGATGTATGGATGGATAGATGTATGGATGTATGGATGGATGGATTTATGGCTGTGTGGATGTATGCATGTATGGATGGATGGATGTATAGATGGATTGAGGTATGGATGGACGGATGTACGTATGTATGAATGTATGGATGTATATATGTACGGATGTATGGATTTATAGATGTATGGTTGTGTGGATGTATGAATGTATGGATGGGTGGATGTATGGATGGATAGATGTATGGAAAGAAGGATGTATGGATGAATGGTTGTGTGGATGGATGGATGTATGGATGGATTGAGGTATGGATGGACGGATGTACGGAAGTATGGAGTTACGGATGTGTGGATGTATGAATGAATGGATGGAAGGACGTATGGGGGGATATATGTATGGATCGATGGTTGTATGGATGGGTGGTTGTATGGCTGGACGGATGTATGGAAGAATGGGTGTATGGATGGATGAATGTATGGACTGATGGCCGTAAGAATGGATGGTTGTATGAATGGATTGAGGTATGGATGGACGGATGTACGGATGAATGGATGTACGGATGAATGAATGTATGGATGGATTGAGGTATGGATTGATGGATGTATGTATGTATGGATGTACGAATGTATGGATATACGGATGTATGGATGAATGGATGTATATCCGTATGAATGTATGGATGGATGGATGTATGAGTGGTTGGATGTATGGATGGATGGATGTATGGATGTATGCATGGATGTATGTATGGATGTATGTATGGTTGTATGGATGTATGGATGGATGGATTTATGGATGTGTGGATGTATGAATGTATCGATGGTTGGATGTATGGATGTATAAATGTATGGATCGGTGGGTGTATAGATGGGAGCTTGTATGGATGGATGGATGTATGGATCGATGGATGTATGGATGGTTGGATGTATGGGTGGATGGATGAATGGAAGTATGGGTATATGTATGTGTGGATCTATGCATGTATGTATATATGGTTGCTTGTAAAGATGAATGTATGTATGTATGCATGGATGTATGCATGGATGTTTGCATGGATGTATGTATGGATGTTTGAATGGATGTATGCATGGATGAATGTATGGATGTATGTAAGTATGTATCTATGGATGTATGTACGGATGAATGTATTGGTGTATGTAAGGATGTATGTATTGATGTCTCTATGGATGCATGCATGGATGTGTGTATGGTTGCATCTACGGATGTATCTATTGATGTATGTATGGATGAGTGTATGGGGGTACTCATGGATGTATGGATGTAAGTATGTATGTATCTATGCATGTATGGATGTATGTATGTATGGATGTATGGACGTATGGATGTACGAATTTATGGTTGTACGCGTGTATGGATGCATGGATGGATGTATGGATGTATTGATGTATGTATGTATGTGTGTGTGTATGTATGGATGAATGGATTGTTTGATGGATTTAAGGATGGATAGATGTATGGATGTATGGATGGATGGATTTATGGCCCTGTGGATGTATGAATGTATGGATGGATGGATGTATGAATGGATGGAGGTATGGATGGATGGATTTGTGGATGTATGGATGTATGGATGGATGGATGTATGGATGTATGGATGTATGGATGTATGTATGTATGGATGTACGAATGTATGGATGTACGAATGTATGGATATACAGATGTATGGATGTATGGATGTATATCTGTATGAATGTATGGATGGATGGATGTATGAGTGGATGGATGTATGGATGGATGGATGTATGGGTGTATGCATGGATGTATGTATGGATGTATGTATGGTTGTATGGATGTATGGATGGATGGATTTATGGATGTGTGGAGGTATGAATGTATGGATGGGTGGATGTATGGGTGTATAAATGTATGGATCGATGGGTGTATGGATGGGAGTTCGTTTGTGTGGATGGATGAATGGTTCGATGGATGTATGGATGGGTGGATGTATGGATGGATGGATGTATGGAATAATGGTTGTGGGGATGAATGGTTTTGTGGATGGATGGATGTATGGATGAATTGAGGTATGGATGCATGGATGTATGTATGGATGGATGTATGGATGTATGAATGGATGGATGTATGGATTGATGGATGTATGTATGGATGGAGGTATGGATGGATGGATTTATGGATGTATGGATGTGGGGATATATGGATGAATGTATGTATGGATGCATTTACGGATGTATCTATGGATGTATATATGGTTGAGTGTATGGGTGTATGCATGGATGTATGGATGTCTGTGTGGTCGTATGTATGGTTGTACGTATGGATGGATGAGTGCATGGATGGTTGGGTTTATGGATGTATGGATTTGTGGATGTATGGACGTATGTATGAACGAATGTACGGATGTACGGATGTATGGATGTATGGATGGGCCGATGGAAGTATGCATGGATGGATGTATGAGTGGATGCATGTATGGGTGGATGGATGGATGTATGGATGTATGTATGGATATATGTATGGTTGTATGTATGGTTGTATGGATGTATGGATGGATGGATTTATGGATGTGTGGATGTATGAATGTCTGGATGGATGGATGTATGAATGGATAGATGTATGGGTCGAGTTGTGTATGGACGGGTGCTTGTATGGATTGATGGATGTATGGTTCGATGGATGTATGGATGGGTGGATGTATGGATGGGTGGATGTATGGATGGGTGGACGTATGGATGGATGGATGTATGGAAAGGTGGATGTACGGATGGGTGTATGTATGGATGAATGGTTGTTTGGATTGATGGATGTATTGAAGGATTGAGGTATAAATGGACGGATGTACGGAAGTACGGACGTATGGATGTATGGCTGTCTGCATGTATGGATGTATGGATGGATGGATGTATCGAATGATGGACGTACGAATGGATGCATTTATGGAAGAATGAATGTGGGGATGTATGGATGAATGAATGTATGGATGGAAGAATGTATGGTTGGATGCATTTATGGATGGGTGCATGGGTGGATGTATGTATGGATGTATGCATGGATGTATGTATGGATGCATTAACGGATGTATCTTTGGATGTATGTATGGATGTGTGTATGGTTGTATGCATAGATGTATGGATGTATGTATGGTCGTATGTATGGACGTACGTATGGATGGATGAGTGCATGGATGAATGGATTTGTGGGTGTATGGATGTTTGTATGTATGGATGTATGAATATATGGCCGTATTTGCGTTATGGATGTACGGATGTATGTATGCATGGATGTATGGATGTAAGTTTATGTGGATGAACGGAGGCATGGATGTATGTATGTGTGGGTAGACGAATCGATGGGTGAATGGACGGAAGAGTGGATGTATGTATGAATGATTGTATGGATGAATGTTTGGATGTATGGATGAATGGATGTATGGATGGATGGAAGCATGTATGGATGTATGTATGGATAT
>NW_016928308.1:0-575 GCF_001483705.2 Eufriesea mexicana
GGGTAGATTCTATTGCCGTGATATAGACATTGCAATGATATAGAGTGTGGTTAGAAAATTCAATTTTATTTACATTTTCGACTAATTTCGTGGTGAGCAAACTTCCTTGCATAGGTACGGAGGAAAGGTCCGTTCGGAGCGCTACAACCATTGCAATGCAGTAGAATCTGGCTGGAAAACTCAATTTTATTAACACTTTTGACTAATATCGTGGGGAGCTAACTATCTTGCATAAATAAGGATGAATGATTCTATTGGCTTGCTATAGCCTTCGCAAAATCTGGTTGTAAAATTCAATTTTATTGACATTTTGTGCTAATATCGTGATGAGTTATCTTTCTCGCATAGATAAGGAGGAAAGATTCTATTCGCGTGCTACAGCCATTTCAATAGTATTGAATCAGTCTGGAAAGTTCAATACTATTGACAGTTTCGACTACTATCGTGGTGAGCTACCCTTCTTGCATAAATAAGGAGGACAGATTCTATTTGCGAGCTATAGCGGCTCAAGCGCTGTGTAATCTGGCTGGAGAATTCAATTTTATTGACATCTTCCACTAATATTGTGGTGAGCT
>NW_016928309.1:0-806 GCF_001483705.2 Eufriesea mexicana
TAGGGCGTAGATGTCCACCGAATGGCCGTGAAAAGCACGAAAGTCCAAGATATTCTCTTCTAATATTACAAAATTTGTCATATGCAAACGTAGCCTAACTCAACCTAACTTGACGAGACCGCCATTGCAGCCCTCCACAGAGACAAACAGAAAGTACTAGAGCACAGTAGAGCGCAGAAATCAATCGCACTCCAGTGAATAGCACAAGAGACGCAGATATCCTAACCTAACCTGACCTAATCTAACCAAACCAAGCGCAGCATAACCCCAAATGACGCGCCGCGACCATTGCTGCTGGCATAACCAGAGCAAAGCAGAATGTAGCAGAGCACAGTATATCACAGAAATCCACCGAATAGCAGTGTAAAGCGCAGAAGGCAATGTAGTCTATCCTAACCTAGCTAAACGTAGCAGGACCGAACGTAACATAGCACAACCTAACTTGGCGAGGCCACAGTTGCTCGCCTCCACAGAGTGACTGCGAAGGCTGAAAAGCACAGTATAGCGCAGAAATCCACCGTACTGTAGTGAAGTGCTCAAAAGCCGTAGACAACCATGCACTACCTGACCAAACCAAACCTAACCAAACGTAGCATAACGCAACATACCGTGCAGCGACCACTGCCTCTTGCCATCGCATTGCCAAGCAGAATGTAGTAGTGCACAGTTGATCAAAGAAATACACCGAATAACAGTGTGTAGCACGGAAGTCAGTGCCACCCAGATCAAACGTAGCCTAACCCAAATTAACCAAACATGTCCTATCTCATACAAGCGTGCCGCGACCGAAATTGCCGGCCTCCCCA
>NW_016928310.1:0-807 GCF_001483705.2 Eufriesea mexicana
AATCCACCGAATTGCAGTGCATAGCACAAAAGTAGAAGCTAACCTGGCCAAACGTAGCCTAACTTTATCTAATCTAAGGTAACTTAACACAAACTGACGTGCAGCGACCACGGTTGCTGGCATCCCCAGAGACATGCATGACTCCGTTAGTGGAGCGTAGACCGCAGAAATCCACCGAATCGCAGTGCATAGCACGAATGTGAAAGCTAACCAGGCCAAACCTAGCCTAACATGAACTAAGCAAATGTAACGTAACCCAAACAAATGTGCCACGAAATCTATTGCTGGCCTCCCCAAGGACAAGCAGATGCCAGTAAAGCAACACAGGGCGCAGATATCGACCGAATAGTAGTGTAAAGCACAAAGGTCAAAGTTACACAAACCATACATATCCTAACCTAGCCAAGCTAAGCGTAGCCTATCTCAAAACTAGCGTGCCGGCACCACAATTGGTGGCCTCCCGGGAGTCGAGCAGAGTATAGTAGAGCAATGTAGAGCGCAGAGAACCACCGAATAGCGGCTTATAGCACAAAGAGAGTAGAGCAATGAAGAGCGCAGAGAACCACCGAATAGCGGCTTATAGCACAAAGGTGTAAGCTACCCTGTCGTAACCTAACCAAACGTAGCATAAACAGGCGGAACGTAACTCAGCCTAACGTGCAGAGACCATTACTGCTGCACTCACCAGTGCCAAGTAGAAAATATTAGAGAGGAGTAGAGCTCAGATATCTATAGAATCGTAGTGCGCAGCACAATAGTCGAAGCTACCCTATCCTAACATAAACAAACGTAACATAACAGAACGTA
>NW_016928311.1:0-3220 GCF_001483705.2 Eufriesea mexicana
TAACCAACCTCAACGTAACGTGCCGATAACATTATTGCTGGCCTTCTCAGTGCAAAGCTGAACATACTAGAGCACTGTAGAGTGCTGAAATCCACCGAATAGCAGTGTAAAACGCAAAAGTCGAAGCTATCACCTCCTAACGTGGCAAATCGTGATATAGGCAAACGTAACATAACGCAACCTAACATGCCGGGACCAAGATTACTGGCATTCCCGGAGCCAAGCAGAACATATCAGTGGACAGCAGGAGGCAGAAATCCATTGAATAGCAGTGCATATCGGGAGAGACTAAGCTACCCATGACTAATCCAAATCATCGGAGCCTAAACAAACATAGTCTAACTAAACGTATCGTGACGCGACCACTATCGCTGGACTCCCCGCAGCCAAGCAGAATATAGTAGAGCGCAGTACAGCGTAGGAACCCACCGATCATCAATGTGTACCACAAAGTCATATCTATTCTATCGTAACCAAAACTAAGGTAACGTAGCCGAATGTTGCCTGGCACAACATAACGGCCCGAGACCACTATTACTGGGCTCCCCAGAGCCAAGCAGAGCATATTATGTCACAGTAGACCGTAAAAATACACTGAATAGCATTGTATGACACAAAAGTCAAAGCCATCCTAGCCAAACGCAACCTAACTTAGCCTAACCGAATTAAATATAACTCAACCTAACGCGCCGCGACCACCATTTCTGCCATCCCCAGATACGAACAGAGTTCAGTAGGACACAGTAGTGCACAGAATTCCACCGAATACCTCTGTACAACACGAGAGACATTGTTACCCATACCTAACCCAATCTAGCATAATCAAACCGAACGTAGCATAACACAACCTAACGTTCCGAGTTCACCATTACTGGCCTCCAGTAAGCCGAGCAGAGAATAGTAGAGCTATGCAGATCGTACCAATCTACCGAATAGCAGTGTATAGCACTCTAGTCAACTCCATGCTGTCGTAACCTATCCAAACGTTATATAAGCAAACGTAACATAGATTAACCTAACGCGCCGAGACCGCCATTCTTGACCTCCCTACAGTCACGCAAAGAAGGCTACAGCACTGTAGAGTGTAGAAATCGAACGCATTTCAGTGTGTAGCGCAAAAGAGAAACATACCCTAAGCTCTCCTCTCCTAACCTAACCTAACTGAACGTAGCCTAACTAAACGTAACTTGCCGGGAACACTACTGCTGGCCTCCAGGGAGTGGAGCGGAGTTTGCAGCGCAATGTATAGCGTAATAATCCTCCGGACAGCGGTGCATAGCACAGAAGTCAACTTTGTCCTATGCTAACATATCCAAACTTAATGTAAATAAACGTATCATTACCTAACCCAACGTGCCGAGGTCACAATTGCTGGCCTCCCCAGAGCCAAGCGCAACACACTAGTGAAGAGTAGGACGCAAGAACCCATAGAATCGCAGTGTATATTGCAAAAGTCAACGCTAATAAAACCTAACCCAGCCATCATAACATTACAGAAACTTGGCTGACTCAACCTAGCGTGCCGAGACCGCAATTGCTGTCATCCCCAGAGAAAAGCAGCACATTCTAGAGTGCAGCGGAATGCAGAAATCAATCGAAGAACAATTTATACCACGAAGGGCAAAGCCTTCTCATCTTAACGGAAAACCTCGTGGCCTAACCAAACGTAGCATAACTCAATCTAACGTGCCGAGACCTTCATTACTGGCCTCCCCATAGTCGAACAGAGCATTGAAGAGCATCGTAGCTGACAGAAACACACCGTGTATTGGTGTATGGCACAAAAGTCAAAGCTACCCTATCCCAAACTAACGAATCGTAATATTACCGAACGCAGCCTAACACAATCTATCGTGCCACTGCCATCATTGCTGGACTCCTCAGAGTAGAGCAGAGTATAGTAGAACTGGAAGAGCGAAGAAAGCCACCATGCAGAAATTTATAACACAAAAGTTAAGGATATCCTATCCAAACCATATCTAACCTAACCTAATCAGACCAATCCCAAGCTAACCAAACGTAAAATATGTGAACCCAACGCGCCGAGACCTGTATTCCTGGCCTCTCCGGTGCCAAGCAGAACATATTAGAGCAGAGTAGGGCGCAGAAATTCACAGAAGGGTAGTGTATAGTACCAAAGCGAAAGCCATCCTAACCAAACATAAAGAGGCCTAACCTAACCAAACGTTACCTAACGCAGTCTATCGTGCCACGACCGTGTTTGCTGGCGTCCCTAGAGTCAAGTAGAGCAGATTAGAGCCGCGAAGTGCGCAGAAAGCCGTCGGATAGCGGTGTATAGCACAAAAGTCAAAGCTATCGTATCCTAACATAACCATACGTAACATAACCGTGCGTAGGCGATCTCAAACCAACGTGCCGATGCCACAATTACTGGCCTCCCCTGGACTAACCAGATCATACTAGAGCACAGTAGAGCGCAGGAACCCTCCGGAAAACTGTGTGTACCATGTAAGTGAAAGCTATCAAAGCCTAACCCGGACAAACATAACCTAACATAGCGTAGCCTAACTATACCTACCGCGCCGAGACCTCCATCACTGGCCTCCCTAGAGTCGAACAAAGTTCAGTAGCGCCATGCAGAGCGTAGAAAACAACCGAATACCTGTGTATAGCACTGAAGTCAAAGAAATCTTGTCCTAACCTGTCCAAACGTAACATAACCAAACGCAACATACCCCAGCCTAACTTTCCGTGAGCACTACTGCTAGCCTCCCCATAGACAAGCAGAATATACTAGAGCACAGAAGAGCGCAGGCATCAGCCGAATAGCGCTGTATAGGAAAATTGTCAAAGCCATCCTGACCTAACTTAACCTACCCTAACAATTCCGAACGTAACATAACACAAAAAAAGGTTCCACGCCCACTATTGCTGGCCTCCCTACAGACAAGTAGAGGGAAGTAGAGCAACGCGGAGAGCAGATATCGGCCCAATAGCAGCGTATACCACAAAAGTCTAAGCTATCCGTACCGAACCTATCCTAACCTAGCAAAGTCAAACCTAAACAGACCCAAACTATGGCGCCGAGGCCGCCATTGCTGGCCTCCACATGGGCAAGCAGAACATATTAGAGCACAGTAGAGCGCCGATAACAAACGTATAGCAGTGTACAGCACAAAAATCAAAGCTACCCTCACCTAACCTGACCAAACGTAACGTAACCAAACGTAGCCTAACTCATCCTAACGTCCCGGGGCCA
>NW_016928312.1:0-491 GCF_001483705.2 Eufriesea mexicana
TCAGGTCATGTCATGTCAGGCCAGTTCAGGCCAGGAATGGTCAGGTTAAGTCAGGTCAATTCATGTCAGGTCAGGTCTGGTCAGGTCAGGTCATGCCAGGGCTGGCCAGGTCAGGCCGGGCCAGGCCAGGTAGGGTCTGGTCAGGTTTGGTTATGTCGGGAGAGGTCAGGTTACGTCAGGCCAGGTCAGATGAGTCAGGTCAGGTCAGGGCAGGGCAGGTAAGGTCAGTTCAGGTCGGGAGAGGTCAGGTCAGGTCAGGTCAGGTCAAACCAGGACCGGTCAGGTCAGGTCAGGTCAGGTCAGGTCTGGTCAGATGATGTCATTTCAGGTCAGTTCAGGTCAGGCCAGGTCAGGTCAAGTCAGGTCATGCCATGTATGGGCATGTCAGGTCAGTTCAGGTCAGTTCAATTCAGGTCAGGTCGCGTCATGTCAGATCAGGTCAGGTCAGATCAGTCAGGTCAGGTCAGGTCAGGTCAGTTTAGGTCATGTCA
>NW_016928312.1:1198-3738 GCF_001483705.2 Eufriesea mexicana
AGGTCAGGTCAGGTCAGGTCAGGTCAGGTCAGGTCAGATGATACCAGTTCAGGTCAGTTCAGGTCAGGCCAGTTCAGGCAAGGTCAGGTTAAGTCAGGTCAATTCAGGTCAGGTTACGTTAGGCCAGGTCAGATGAGTCAGGTCAGGTCAAACCAGGACCGGTCAGGTCAGGTCAGGTCTGGTCAGATGATGTCAGTTCAGGACAGTTCAGGTCAGGCCAGGTCAGGTCAAGTCAGGTCATGCCATATCTGGGCATGTCAGGTCAGTTCAGATCAGTTCAATTCAGGTCAGGTCATGTCATGTCGGGTCAGGTCAGGTCAGTTCTGTTCAGGTCAGGAGAGTTCAGGTCATGTCAGGTCAGTTCCTGTCCGGTCCGGTCAGGTGAGGCCATGTCTGGCACGGTCAAGTCAGGCCAGGCAATGTCGGGGCAGGTGATGCCAGGTCAGTTCGGGCCTGGTCAGGCCAGGTCAGGTCAGATCATACCGGTCAGGTCAGGTCAGATCAGTTCTGGTCAGGAGAGGACATGTCAGGTCAGGGCAGGTAAGTCGGGTCAGGTCCGGTCAGATCAGTCAGGTCAGGTGAGGTCAGGTGAGGTCAGTTCAGGTCAGGTCAGGACTGGTCTGGACGGGTCAGGTCAGTTCAGGTCAGGTAAGGTCAGTTCTGGTCATGTCAGGCCAGGCGAGGCCAGGTCGTGTTAGCTCAGGTCAGGTCAGGTCAGGTCAGGCCTGGTCAGGTCAGGTCAGGACAGATCAGTCCGGTCAGGTCAGGTCAGGTCTCTTCCGAGCAGGTCAGGTCATTTCAGTTCAGGTCAGGAGAGGACAGGTCAAGTCAGGTCAGGTCAGGTAAGTTCAGGTCAGGTCAGGTCAGATCAGTCAGGTCAGGTCAGGTCGGGTCAGGTTAGGTCAGGTCAGGCCAGGTCAGGCCAGGTCAGGTCAGGTCAGGTCAGGTCAGGTCGGGCCAGGCGAGGCCAGGTAGGGTCAGGTAAGGTCAGGTCAGGTCAGATGATGTCAGCTCAGGTCAGTTCAGGTCATGCCAGGTCAGACAAGGTCAGGTCAATTCAGGTCATGTCATGTCAGGTCAGGTCAGGTCAGGTCAGGCAAGGCCAGGCCATGCGATTCTAGGTCGTGTCAGGTAAGGTCAGATCACATCAGGTAAGATCAGTCGGGTCAGGTCAGGTCAGGTAAGGTCGGTTCATTTCAGCTCAGGTCAGGCCAGCTCAGGCCAGGTCAGGTCAGGTCAGGTCAGGTCAGGTCAGACCATGCCAGACCACTTCAGGTCAGGTCAGGTCAGGTCAGGTCAGGTCAGGTCAGGCCAGGTCAGACCATGTCAGGTCAGGACAGGCAAGGCCAGGTCAGGTCAGGACAGGCAAGGCCAGGCCTGGTAGGGTCAGGTCAGGACAGGTAAGGTCAGGTCAGGTAAGGTCAGCTCAGGTCAGTTCAGGTCAGTGCAGGTCAGGCCAGGTCGGGCCAGGTCAGTTCAGTTCAGATCAGATCGGGTCAGGTCATGTTAGGACAGGTCACGATTGATTAGGTCAGGGCAGGGCAGGTCAGGTCAGGTCAGGTCAGGTCAGGTCAGTTCAGTACAGGTCAGGAGAGGACAGGCCAAGTCAGGTCAGGTCAGGTCAGTTCAGGTCAGGCCAGGTCAGGCGAGGTCAGGTAAAGTCAGGTCAGGTCATGTCAGGTCAGGCAGTTCAGGCCAGGAATGGTCAGTTTAAGTCAGGTCAATTCAGGTCAGGTCAGGTCAGGTCAGGTCAGATCAGGCCAGGGCTGGCCGGGTCAGGCCGGGCCAGGCCAGGTAGGGTCTGCTCATGTCTGGTTATGTCGGGAGAGGTCAGGTTACGTCAGGCCAGGTCAGATGAGTCAGGTCAGGTCAGGGCAGGGCAGGTAAGGTCAGTTCAGGTCAGGAGAGGTCAGGTCAGGTCAGGTCAGGTCAAACCAGGCCCGGTCAGGTCAGGTCAGGTCTGGTCAGATGATGTCATTTCAGGTCAGTTCAGGTCAGGCCAGGTCAGGTCAAGTCAGGTCATGCCATGTATGGGCATGTCAGGTCAGTTCAGGTCAGTTCAATTCAGGTCAGGTCGTGTCATGTCAGGTCAGGTCATGTCAGTTCAGTTCAGGTCAGGAGAGTTCAGGTCATGTCAGGTCAGTTCTTGTCCGGTCCGGTCAGGTGAGGCCATGTCTGGCAGGGCCAAGTCAGGCCAGGCAATGTCGGGGCAGGTGAGGTCAGGTCAGTTCGGGCCTGGTCAGGCCAGGTCAGGTCAGATCAGTCCGGTCATGTCAGGTCAGGTCTCTTCAGGTCAGGTCAGGTCAGATCAGTTCTGGTCGGGAGAGGACAGGTCAGGTCAGGTCAGGTAAGTCAGATCAGGTCAGGTCAGATCAGTCAGGTCAGGTCAGGTCAGGTCAGTTTAGGTCATGTCATGTCAGGTCAGGCCAGGTCAGGCCAGATCAGGCCAGGCGAGGCCAGGTCGTGTCAGGTCGGGTCAGGTCACGTCAGATCAGTCAGGTCAGATCAGGCCAGGTGAGGTCAGTTCAGTGCAGGTCAGG
>NW_016928313.1:0-1503 GCF_001483705.2 Eufriesea mexicana
CACACATACATCCACCAATACATCCATCCATCCACACGCTCATACATCCATACATCCATACATCCATGCATATATACATCCATACATCCACCTTGCGATACATCCATCCATCCATATATCCACCCATCCATACATCCACCGAAACATGCTTCCATCCATCATTACAAGCACCCATCCATGCATCCATTGATCTATACATCTAAGAATCCATACATCCATCGATCCAAGCATCCATACGTCCACACATCCATAAGTCCATCCATCCATACATCCATACAACCATACATATATCCATACATACATCCATACATACATTCATACATCCATCCATCCATACATCCATCCATTCATAATCCATCCATCCATAGAAACATACATCCATACATCCATACACCCATACATCCATGCATCCATACATCCACACATATATACATCCACACATACACACATCCATAAGTACGTCCAACCGTACAACCATCCATCCATACATACATCCATACGTACATCCATACATCCATATATACACCCATTCACACGTCCATACATACATCCACCCATACATCCACACATACGTCCATTCACACATCCATACATACATCCATGGATATATCCATACATACATTCGTACATACATCCATTCATCCATCCATACATGCATCTATACATACGCCCTTCCATCCATCCATGCATCCTGTCTTCCAACCATCCATTCACCCAAACTTCAGCTCATCCACCCATCCATTCATCCACCCGCACATCCATAAGGTCACTCATCTATCGTTGCATAGATCCATGCATCCATACATTAAACCATCCATTCATCCATCGAACCATACATCCATCCATACACACGTCCATCCACCAACCCATCCATCCATCTATACATCCATACACACATCCTTCCATACATCCATCCATACATACATACATACATGCATACAAGCACCCATACATACATCCATGCATAAATCCATCCATCCATACGTACATCCAACCGTACTTCCATTATTCCATACACCCATCCACCTATGCGACCGCCCATCCATACATCCATCGATCCATACAGCCATACATACATACATCCGCACATCCATACATACATCCGTACGTACACCCATGAATCCACTCTTCCATACATCCGTCCACCCATACATACATCCACCCAAACGTCCATACATCCACACGTCCATACATCCATAAAATCGTCCAACAATACAACGATCCACCCATACATACATCCATACGTACATCCATATATCCATACATACTCCCATATACACATCCTTACATACATTCATCCATACATCCATACATACGACCATACACACATCCATACATACATCCATAGATATATCCATACAGACATCCGTACATACACCCATTCATCCATCCATACATGCATCCATACATACGCACTTCCATACACGCATCCATACATCAATACAAAATTCCGCTCTTACATCCATCCATACATCCACACATACGTCCATACGTACACCCATA
>NW_016928314.1:0-5976 GCF_001483705.2 Eufriesea mexicana
CTAGGGTATGATATTTCTGACATCTGTGGTATACACTGCTATCCACCGAATCCTGCGCTCTTCGGCACTCTACGTTTTCTGCTTCGCTCCGGAGGGTCGAGCAATAGTGGTCTTGGGGCACTGGTGTACTTATGCTACGTTTGCATAAGACAAGTTTGGCTAGTTTAGGACAAAATACATTGCACTTTCGTGCCTTTCACGGCCATTCGGTGGTTTCTGCGCCCTACTGCGTACAAGTATGCTCTGCTTGGCTCTGGGGTGGCCACTAACAGTGGTATTGGCACGTCAGTAGGAGTCATGTTACGTTTCGTTAAGGTTGGTTAGAAAGGCGTTGCTCGAGTTTCTTTGACCTTTTTGCCATACACGGCCATTCTGTGGATTTCTGCGCACAAGATTGCTCTACTATACTCTGCCCAACACTGGGGAGCGAGCAATAGTTGCCGTGGCACGTTATTTTGTGTTTGGTAATGTTTTGTTGGGATAGCTTGGGCTAAGTTTGGTGGGGACAGCTTTGACCTTCGTGCTACACACAGTTACTCGGTGGACCTCTGTGCTCCAGAGTGCTCTACTGTATTCTGCTAGGCAATGGGGAGGCCAGTAGCAGTGACCGCGGCACGTCACGTTCTGCTATGCTAAGTTTGGCAAGGTTAGGTTATGTCAGGTTGGGTTAGGATATCCTGCACTTTTGTAACATGCACTGTTATTCGGTGGATTCCCCCTCTCTACATTGCTCTTCTATACTCTGCTCGACTCTGGGGATGCAAGCAATAGCGTGCGAGGCACGATAGGCTCAGTTTGGTCACGTTTGGTTTGGAAGGTTATGTTACGTCTGGTCAGGGTAGCTTACACTTTCGCGCTGTACACTGTTATTCGGTGGTTGTCTGCGCTCTACTGCGCTCTAGTATGACATGCTTGGCTCTGGGGAAGACAGTAATAGTGGTCTCGGCACGTTATGTTGAGTCACGTTACGTTTGGTTAGGTAGCGTTAACCTATGCTTGGGTAGACTAGATTTAACTTTTGTGGTGTACACAACTATTTGGGGAAGATCTGGCCTCTGCTGTGCACCAGTATGTCCTGCTGGGCTCTGCGGATGGCAGCAGTAGCTGTCTCGTCGCGTTAGGTTGAGTGAGGCCACATTTGGCTATGTTCTGATTGTTTGGGTTAGGCTTCTGTAGTTTTGACTCTCCTGAAATACACTTCGTTTCTATGGATTTCTGCACTGTTCTCTCCACTAAGGTGTTCTGCTTGGCTATGTGGAGGGCGGCAATTGTGGTCGCGGCACGTTATGCTGAGTCAGGTTACGAGAGGTTTGGTTGGGTTAGGCCAAGCTTCTTTAGGATATCGTTAACTTTTGTGCTCTACACGGTTATTCGGCGGATTTCTACCCTCTACTGTGCTGTAGTATGTCATGTTTGGTACCGCGAGGGCAGAAATAGTGGTCTCGCACGACAGGTAGTGTTACGTTACGCTTGGTATGTCACGATTAGTTAGGTTATAGGAGGATAGCTTTGACTTTTGTGCTATTGTTCGCTATTAGGTGGATCTCTGCGCCATACTGAGCTCTAATAATATCAGCTCGGTTATGGGAAGGCCAGCAATGGTGGCTTCGGCACCTTACGTTTCGTCAGGTTACGTACCGTTCGGTTGGGTTAGGCTAAGTTTGGTTAGAATAGCTTTATCTTTTGTGCTGTAGACGGTCATTCGGTGTATTTCTGCGCTCTACTGTGCTCTAGCATGCCCTGTTTCTCACAGCGGGGGGGAATCAATTTCGGTCTCGGCACGTTAGGTTGAGTTAGGCTATATTCGGTTATGTACTATTGGATTCGGTTAGGCTTGTGCAGCTATGACTTTTCTTATATACACTGCGATTCTTCGGATTTCTGCGATCAGCTCTCCACTAACAAGTTCTGCTTGGCTCTGCGGAGGCCACCAATATGGGTCGCGGCACGTTCGGTTGAGTTAGGTTGCGTTTGGTTATGTTACTACTGGTCATGTTAGGGTAGAGTAGCTTTGACCATAGTGATATTGCCCGCCAGTAGGTGGAACACAGCGCCCTACAATGCTCCAATACTATCAGCTTGGCTATGGGAAGGCCAGTAATATTTATATCGGCACATTATTTTTAGACACGTTACGTTCGGTTAGGTTGGGTTAGGCCAAGCTTAGTCAGGGTAGCTTTATCATTTTTGCTGTACGCAGACATTCGGCGGATTTCTGAGCTTTAATGTGCTCTAGTATGACATTCTGGTCACTGGGGAGGGCAGCAATAGCGGTCTCCGCTCCTTAGGTTAAGTTAGGCTATGTATGGTTATGACCCGCATGCTTAGGTTAGGCTTTTTGTAGCCTTGGCTTTCCTGGTATACACTGTGATTCTATGGATATCTGCGACCTGCTCTCCACGAATGTGTTCCGCTTGGCTATGGGGAGGCCAGCAATAGTGTTTGCGGCACATTGGCTTGAGTTACTTTACGTTTGGTTGTTATACGATCGGTTAGGTTAGAGGACGGTAGCATTGACCTTAGCGCTATAGTCAGCTAATAGCTGGATTTCTGCACCCTACAGTGCTCTAGTGTATTCAGCTTGGCTATGGCAAGGCCAGAAATAGGTGCTCGGCTCGTTACGATGGGTCAAATTACGTTCGGTTAGGTTGGGTCGGCTAAGCTTTGCCAGGATGGCTTTAACTTTTGCGCTGTACACTGCCATTGGGCCGATTTCGGTGCTCCGCTGTGCTCTAGTATCTCCTGCTTTTCTCCGGTGAGGGCAACAGCAGCGGTCTCGGCACGTTAGGTTGCGATATGTTACGTTTGGCTATGTTACGGTTGGCTGGGTCAGGAGACGATAGCTATGACTTTAGTGCTATAGTCCGCTATTAGGCAGATCCCTGCACCCTACAGTGCTTTAATATTATCAGCTTGGCTATGGCGAGATCAGCAATAGTGGTCTCTGCACGTTATGTGTAGTCAGGTTGCGTTCGGATATGATGGATTTGGCTAAGTTTGGCTAAGATAGCTTTAACATTTGAGCTGTACACTGCTATTAGGTGGATTTCTGTGCTCTACTGCGCTCTAGTATGTGCTGCTTGGATCTCTGGAGGGCAGCAATGGCCGCATCGGCAAGTTATGTTTAATTAGGCTTTGTTTGGTTATGTTCCATTGGTTTGGGTAAGGTTTGAGTAGTTCTGACTTTTCTGATATACACTGCGATCCTACGGATTCCTGCACTCTACTCTTCACTAGAGTGTGCAGCTTGGTCCTGGGGAGGCCGGCAATAGCGGTTTTGGCGCGCTAGGTTGAGTTAGGTTACGTTTGGGTTTGTCACGGTTGGCTAGGTTAAGGAGTGTAGCTTTGACTTTAGTGCCATGGTCTGCTAATAGGTGGGTTTCTGCTCCCAGCGGTGCTCTAATATTTTCTGCCTGGCTCTGGAAGGGACAGGAATAGTGGTCTCTGCGCATTGTGCCGTGTCAGGTTACGTCGGGTTAGGTTAGTTTAGTCTAAGCTTGGCCATGACAGCCTTTAATTTTGTGCTGTGCACTGCTATTACGTGGCCGTCTGTGCTCTTCTGGTCTCTAGTCTGCCCTGCTTGGTTCTGGGGCGTGGGGAGTAGCAATAGTGGTTTCGGAAGGTAAGGTTAAGTTGGGATATGTTTGATTACGTTCTGTAGGTTTGGGTGAGGCTCACGTAGCTTTGACCTTTCTGTCATACACTACGATTTTATGGCTTTCTGCGATTTGCTCCCCACTAGTGTGCTCTGCTTGGCTCTGGGGAGGCCAGCAATAGTGGCCACAGCACGTTACCTTGAGTCAGGTTACGTCCGGCGAGGCTGTGTTAGGATAGTGTTGGTTGGGATAGCTTTACCTTTTGTGCTGTACACTGCTATTCGGTGGATTTCTGCGCTCTTCTGTGCCCCAGTATATTTTGCTTGGTTCAGGCGATTCCAGCAATAGCGGTCACGGCACGTTAGGTTAAGGCATGATTCGTTTGATTACATTACGTCTGGATAGGCTAGGACGGGGTAGCTTTGGCTTTTGTGCTATATACTGCTATTCGTTGGATTTCTTCGCCCTGCATTGATCTACTATACTCTGATCGACTGTTGGGCGGCAAGCAATAGTGGCCGTGGCACGAAAGGATGAGTAACGCTACGTTTGCTCAGGTTAGCTTAGGACGGGGCAGTGGAGGATGGCTTTGACTTCTGTGCTATGCACTGCCATTTCGGTGAATCTCTGCGCTCTGGTGTTCGCTAGTATATTCGACTTGGCTCTGGGGTAACCAGCGATAGTGGTCACGGTACGTCATGTTATGTAAAATAGCGTTTGGTTATATAACGTTGGGACAGACTAAGATAGGATAGCTGTGACCTATGTGCATACGCTGCTATTTGTCGTATCTCTACGCTCAACATTGCTGCATTATGCTCTGCTCGGCTCTGGGGAAGCCGGATATAGTGGTCACGTCACCTTAGTCTTATTTTAGCTACGTTCGGTTATGATACGTTTGGTCACGGTAAGAGAGGATAGCATTGACTTTTGTGCTATATACTGCTATTCGGTGCACTTCTGCGCAATACTGTGATCTAATAAACTGTTCTTGGCACTGGGGATGCCAGCAATGGTGGTCTCGGCGTGTTACGCAGAGTTAGGCTACGTTCGGAATGGTTATGTTCGTTTGGGTTAGGTTTGGATAGCTTTGACTCTCTTGGCAAAGACCGTTGATCGGTAGATTCCTGTACTCTGCTGTGCTCTATTATACTCTGCTCGACCCTTGGGTGGCTAGCAATAATGGTCGCAGCAAGTTATGTTTTGGTAGGATACGTTGGGGTATGTTACGATTGGTTAGCTTAGGAGAGGGTAGCTTTGCCTTTTGTGATATACACCGATATTGCGTGGATTTCGGCGCTCCGCCGTCATTTGATATGTTCAGCCTCTCTCTTGGAAAGACAGGAATAATATTCTTGGCACGTTACGCTCAGTTAGGCAGCGTTTGGTCTTGTCAGATTAGGTCAGGTTTGGTTAGAATATCTTTGGCTTCTGTGCTATACACTGAAATGCCGCAGATGTCTGTGATCTACTATACTCTAGTATATTCTGCTTCGCTCTGGGGAGGTCAGGAATAGTGGTGAAGGGCGGTTAGGTGGTGTTAGATTACTTTTGGTTATTCTATGTTTGTCTAGGTTAGGCCACGACAGCTTTGACTTTTGTGCTATACACTGCTGTCCTGTGCATTTCTGCGCCTTACTGTCATCTAATATGCTCTGCCATCCACTGGGGTGGCCAGAAACAGTGGCCGCGGCGTGATAGGGGGAGCTAAGTTACGTTTGGTTAGGTCCTCTTCGTTCGGGTTAGGGTAGGATATCTTTGACTTTTGCATTATAAACTGCTACTCGGCGGATTTCTGCGCACTACTGTCATCTAATATGCTCTGCTTTGCTCTAGGGTGGCCAGAAGTAGTAGCCGCGGCTCGTTAGGTTGAAACAGGCTATGTTTGGTTGGGTTAGGCTTGTTTGAGCCAGGTTAGGATAGCTTTGACTCCTGTCCTTTACACTCTAATGCGGTAGACTTCTGCGCTGTACTGTACTCTAGTATGTTCTGCTTGGCTCTCGTAAAGCCAGTAATGGTGGTCTCGGCACAGTAGGTTGGGGTAGGGAACGTTTGGTAATCTTACCCTAGCTTTAGCTAGGTTCGGATAGCATCGACTATTCTGCTATACACTGCGATTCTATGGATTCCTGCCCTCTACTGTCATCTAATATGCTCTGCTTGACTTTGTGGAGGTCAGCAATTCTGGTCGCGGCAGGTTAGCATCAGTTATGTTACGTCTGAATGTGTTACGTTTGACTTGGTTAGGAAAGGATAGTTCAGTATTTTGTGCTATCAACTGGTATCCGCTGATTTCTACGCTCCCCTGTGTTCTAATTTTTTCTCCTGGGATCTGTGGAGCTCAGCAATAGTGGTCTCGGCACGTTATTTTCAGTCGGGC
>NW_016928315.1:0-1826 GCF_001483705.2 Eufriesea mexicana
ATGGCTACAGGTACTTACATTTGAGAGTTCGCTACTTAGCACATCCATCAACGCAGAGCTGTATGCGTTGAATTAGCATTTTCAATAATGATGTAGGTTCTGTAGCAATTCCACAATGACAAACGACAGATCCGTTACAACTCGTGGTATAAACAATTGACATAACGGTGCATAATACAGCCATCATCACAGTACAGCAGGCGCTATATTAGCCTTTTCATTGATGATTGAAATTCCACAGTTGCTCTAGAAATGCTCTAGAATAATCTATGTATTCATCAGTTGCTGGTAGAGATTTCTACATTTGCTGGAAGTGCAGGTGGTACGTTCACCAATACTACACTGCAGCCGCTGGATTAATCTGTTCAGTGATGACCTTATTTCCTTGTAGTTCTGGAGTAAACAATGTAGACGTTCGTTATGAACAGAGAAATTTGCTATTCCCATTAGAGTTGTTAGTACTTCCACAAACAGACAATTGTAGCCGTTGGATTATGTTGCTGAGTGATGATTAATATTCTATTGCATAATCCGTTCATTGTAGACGTATATTCCACACCAATACTAGAACGAAAATGGCGGATCTATTGTGCCTCGAGATACTAGCATTTCTAGCGCAGCAATGAATGCAGCCACTGTCGCAGAACTGCAGCAGATGTATTACTTTAACCACTGGTGATGCAAATTCCATGGAAATCCTACAATATTCAATGTGTAGTACGGGTAAGTATAGAGGTATTTGCAGGAGACAGCACGATCCGTGGTAGATACATTAACAGGTCACTGTAGCCATTGGATTAATATGCTCGATCAAGGTTTAGATCGTATAACAATTCTATAATGACAATTTGCAGATCCATTATATCGCCGGGCATTAACAGTTCACATATCAGGACTGAGTTCTGCCACCATCACTGTATCGTAGGCGTGGAATTAATTTTTTGACTGATGACTTATATTCCATAGTATTTCTTGAGTAATGAATGTACCCTACGGTTATGGCTAGTGACGTTTACAACTGACAGTACGTAACTCATTACACCCACAAAGAGAACACTGTAGTAGATGGAGTATCCTGTTCAGTAATTACTTGAGGGTTACAGTAATTCCGCAATGATAAATTGCAGATCCGTAGGATCGCCAGTCGTCGGCAATTGACACAGTTGGACTGACTACAACCACCATCACAGTATCGTAGGCGTAGGATTAGCTTGTTCACTGATAATTTAAATTCTGCAGCAATTCCAGACGTGTCGATGTATAGTACGGTTATACATAGAGATATATACAATGCAGCGAACGGTACTCAGTACATCCATCAAAGGAGCGCTGAAGCCGAAGATTTAACTGTTGAACGATGATATAAATCTTAAAGCAATTATAGAATGACAAATGACAGATCCATTGCCAATCAGGATATTAACAAATGAAATCACATGGCTCTTTGCAGCCATCATCACAGTGCTGCAGCCGTTCGAACGATTCCTTCATCGATGATTTAAGTTGAAACGCAATTCTAGAATAATCAGTGTATATTTACAGTGGAGAGTTCGGTACTCAGTCCATACACCAACCGAGAACTGTAGCTGTCGGAATAGTCTGTTCAATGATGACTTAGCTCTTATAGCATTTCTGGAATGGCGACCGACATATCCATTATCGTTGGGAAATAAACAAATGACAACACAGCACTGAGTTCAGCCGATATCACAGTGTTGTTGCAGTTGGAATAATTTGCAACTGGCGGACAAACCCTTTCATTAATGACTTATATTCCACGACCATTGTAGAATGATCTGTGTATTGTATTGTTATAGCAGGAGGCA
>NW_016928316.1:0-217 GCF_001483705.2 Eufriesea mexicana
ATGTATGTATGGATGGATGTATGGATGTATGAATGGATGGATGTATATATGTATAGATGTATTCATTTATGTATGTATGGATGGTCGGAGGTACGGATGGATGGACTTATGGATGTATGGATGTATGAATGTATGGATGTATGGATGGATAGATGTGTGGATGGATGGATGTATGGATGTATGGATGTATGCAAGTATGAATGTGTGAATGTACGAA
>NW_016928316.1:370-1154 GCF_001483705.2 Eufriesea mexicana
GGACTTATGGATGTGTGGATGTATGAATATATGGATGGATTGCTGTATGGATGGATAGATGTCTGGATCGATGGATGTATGGATGGGTGCTAGAATGGATGGATGGCCGTATGGATGGGTGGATGTATGGATGGATTGATGTATGGAATGAATGGATGTACGGAAGGATGGATGTGTGGATGGATTAAGGTATGGTTGTTTGTATGGTTTGATATATGGATGTATGAATGGATGGATGTATATATGTATGGATGTACGGAGGCATGGATTTATGGATGGGTGGATGGGTGGATGTATGTATGGATGTATGCATGGATGTATGTATGGATGCATTAACGGATGTACCTTTGGATGTATGTATGGATGAGTGTATGGTTGTATGCATAGATGTATGGATGTATGTATGGTCGTATGTATGGATGTACGTATGGATGGATGAGTGCATGGATGGATGGATTTGTGGGTGTATGGATGTGTGGATGGATGGATGTATTAATGTACGGACGTTTGTATGTATGGATGTATGAATGGATGGCCGCATATGCGTTATGGATGTACGGATGTATGTATGCATGGTTGTATGTATGCAAGAACATATGGATGTACGGAGGCATGGATGTATGGATGTGTGGGTGGACGAATGGATGGGTGAATGGACGGAAGAATGGATGTATGTATGGATGCTTGTATGGATGGATGTATGGTTGAGTGTATGGGTGTTTGGACGAATGTATGGATGTATGCATGGATGTATGCATGGATGTATGTATGGATGTTTGAATGG
>NW_016928317.1:0-869 GCF_001483705.2 Eufriesea mexicana
GACCAATTCTCTGGCAAGTAGATGACTGCACTTGCCATTGGATTGAAGGCGTTAGGCGACCCACTCACCAGGATGTAACGGATTATAGTTTTTGAATAGACCTATTCCTAGGCAAGTAGATGGCAGTACTTGCCATTGGATTGAAGGCGCTGGTTGACCTATTCACCAAGCTAATACAGAATATAGATCTTGAATAGACCAATTTTCTTGCAAGAAGATGGCCGTACCTGCCATTGGATCGAAGGCGTTAGGCGATCTATTCACCAAGCTATAACAGGTTGTAGATTTTGAATAGACCTATTTTCTGGCAAGTAGATGTCTGTACTTGCCATTGAATTGAAGGCGTTAGGCGTCGTATTCACGAAGCTATAACTGATTATAGATTTTGAATATACCTATTCTCTGGCAAGTAGATGAATGCACTTGCCATTGGATTGATGGCGCTAGGCGATCTATTCCCCAAGCTATAACATGTTATAGATTTTGAATAGACCTATTCTCTGGCAAGTAGATGTCTGTACTTGTCATTGGAATGAAGGCGGTTGGCAATCTATTCACCAAGCTATAACAGATTATAGATTTTGAATAGACCGATTCTCAGGCTAGTAGATGGCCGTGCTTGCGATTGGATTGAAGGCGTTAGGAGATCTATACGCCTAGCTATAGCAGATTATAGAGTTTGAATAGACCTATTTTCTGGCATGTATATGTCTGTACTTGCCATGGAATTGATGGCGTTAGGCGATCTGTTCCGCAAGCTATAACGGACTATATGTTTTGAATAGACCTATTCTCTGGCAGTCAGATGACTGTAATTGCCATTGGATTGAAGGCGTTGGTTGACCTATTCACCAAGCTAATACAGAATA
>NW_016928318.1:0-261 GCF_001483705.2 Eufriesea mexicana
ACCGAACGCAAGGCAACGGAAGTACTGGAGGCGCCGTGCGTCCAAGGCCACAACACGGGCCGACGTCCAGCCGACGCGGATCCGGCCGCAATCGACGGCCTTTCTCGCTGCCGCGAGGGGACAGTGAGCCCATACAGAGCCCAGCCCCGAAGCGGAAGACCGGATCACTCCGGTTCTTATTTCCGCCTCGGTGCAATCACCGACCCTAGCCAGGGCAGCGGCCACCTCGCGGGGTGTGACAGAGTCGTCGAGCCCTGTCAC
>NW_016928319.1:0-308 GCF_001483705.2 Eufriesea mexicana
CCCTACCCTCCACGCGCCACAGTACCCGGCGCTCACGATCCCACGCCGGACATTCCTCCAGCGTGTGCTGCGCCGGGCCACGCCATTCCCCGCAGTGATGATACCGCGTGTCACGTTCCCGGCCGATACGATACAGGTACTCCCCGAAGCACCCGTGCCCGGTTAGCACCTGTGCCGGGCGGAATGTGTGCCGGCTGCCGCTGCGCCCCCACGCATCCAACACGGGGAGCACAGCCTCGATCGCCCGGTGCCGCCGGCTACTGGGCTTCCTCAGCCGAGCTCGCCACGCGGTCATCAAGGTCTCTCGA
>NW_016928320.1:0-207 GCF_001483705.2 Eufriesea mexicana
CACCAAATACCAGTGTATACCACGAGAGGCCAATCTAGCCAGACATAACCAAGGAAAGCGTAAAGAAGCCAAACGTAGCATAGCTCAACCTAACGTGCCGAGCATTACTGGCCTCGCCAGAGTCGAGGAGGAGACATTAGATCACAGTGGAGCGCAGAAGTCCACCGAATGGCAGTGTATAGCAGAAAAGTCGACTCTGTCCTGTTC
>NW_016928320.1:337-676 GCF_001483705.2 Eufriesea mexicana
GCACTGTGTAGCACGAAAGTCAGAGATATCCTAACCTAACCTGCCCCATCCCAACATAACCAACCGTTGACTAACTAAATCTTACGAGCCGGGTCCAATAGTACTGGCTTCCACATAGCCAAACAGAACTTATAAGAGGAGCGTAGTGTGCAGAAGTCCATAGAATGGCAACGTACAATAGAGACATCAAAGGTAACCTAGACTAACCCAGACAAAGCTACCCGAACCGTGCGTAACCTAACTCAAACAAACGTGCCTTAACCACTATTGCTGGCTTCCCTAGATCCACGCAGATCATATCAGACACAGTAGAGAGCAGAAATCGACCGCATTTCAGTG
>NW_016928321.1:0-335 GCF_001483705.2 Eufriesea mexicana
AATAAAATTGTATTTTCCACGCAGATTCTATAGCATCGCAATGACTATAGCGAGCCAGTAGAAACTCTCCTCCTTATATATACAAGAAAGTTAGGTCACCCCACTAATAGCCGAAAAGGTCAATAAAATTGAATATTCCAGTCAGTTTCTAAACGAATGCGGTGGCTATAGCACGCCAGTAGAACCTTTCCTCTTTTTATATGCAAGAAAGCTTGGTCACCACGATAGTAGCCGATAATGTCATTAAAATTGTATTTTCCAGCATGATTCTATAGCATTACCATGGATATAACACACCAATAGTATATTTTACCCTTACTTATGCAAGAAAGCTA
>NW_016928321.1:412-1244 GCF_001483705.2 Eufriesea mexicana
TATAGCATGCCAAAAATGTCTTTTCTCATTATATAGGCGGGAAAGGTAGCTCACCACGATATCAGTCGAAAATGTCCATAAAATCGAGTTTATCCATAAAATCGGGTTTTCCAGCCAGATTCTGTTGCATTGCAATGGCTATTTCACGCCAATAGAATATTTCCTCCTTATTTGTGTAAGAAAGTTAGGTAACCACGATATCAGTCGAAAATGTCAATAAAATTGTTGTCTCCAGCCAAGTTCTATAGGATTGCAGTGACTATAGTACACCAGTAGAACCTTTCTTCCTTCTATATGCAAGAAAGCTAGGTCACCACGATATTTGTCGAAAATGTCAATAAAATTGAATTTTCCACGCAGATTCTATAGCATTACCATGCATATAACACACCATTAGTATATTTTACCCTTATTTATGCAAGAAAGCTAGTTCACCGCGATATTAGTCGAAAATGTAAATAACAATGAATTTTCCCACCAGATTCTATAGCAGTGCAATGGCTATAGCACACCAATAGTATCTTTTCTCATTATTTATGCGGGAATGGTAGCCCACCACGATATCAGTCGAGAATGTCCATGAAATCGGGTTTTCCAGAAAGATTCTGTAGCATTACAATGGATATAGCGCGCCAATAGAATACTTCTTCGTTATTTATGCAAGAAAGTTAGCTCACCACGATATTAGTCGAAAATGTCAATAAAATTGAATTCTCCAGCCAGATTCCATATCATCGCAATGACTATAGCGTGCCAGGAGAATCTTTCCTCCTTATATATTCAAGAAAGATAGGTCACCACAAAATTAGTCGAAAATGACAATAAAATTGCG
>NW_016928322.1:0-1193 GCF_001483705.2 Eufriesea mexicana
CCCGCGACAGCTATTGATGTTCTCCCCAGAGTCATGCAGAACATACTAGGGGAAAGTAGAGCGCAGAAATCCATATAAACGCGGTGTGCAGCAGAAAGGTCAAAGATATTGGGTCCTAACGTAAACAAACATAACCTAACAAAAGGTGGCCGAACGCAACATAACTTGCCGCGACCAGGGTTACTGGCTTCCACGGGGCTCAGCACGTTGCAGCCGAGCGGAGTAAAGGGCAGGGATCCGCCGATAAACTATATCTAGCGCGAAAGTCATAGCTATCCAGATCATACATAGCCCACCCTGCCCTAACAGGACGTAAACTAACTCAACCTGACACTATTGCTGCCCACCACATCGCCGAGCAGAACGTACTAGAGGAAAGTGAAGCGCAGAAATTCACCGAATAGCTGAGTCCAGAACATAAGTCAAAGTCATCCTAACCTAGCCTAACGTAAACCGACATAACCAAGGGTTGAACGTCCAAGCCTAATGCGCCGCGGCTACCATTTCTGGCCTCCCGTGAGCGAGGCAGAGAATATTAGATCACAGCAGACCGCCGAAATCCACCGAATAGCAGTGTATATCACAAATATAACATAACCGAACGCAACATATCTCCATCTAGCTTGCCCAGGCCGTTATTGCTGACCTACCCAGAGCAATGCAGAACATATTAGAGCACAGTAGAGCGTAGAATTCCACCGAAAAGCTGTGCATAGCACTGAAGTTAAAGCCGTATCTTCCTAACTTAACAAATCGTAACATAACCACACGCAACACCACCCAACATAACTTGCCGATAGCGCTACTGCTGGCCTTCGCTGTGCCAAGCAGAACGTACCGGAAGACTGTAGATCTCTGATGTCCACCGAATAACAGTGTATAGAGCAAAAGTCAAAGACATCGCCTCCTACCCTAGCCAATCGTAACCTAACCAAACGTAACATAACAAAACCTGACGTGCCCGTACCACGATTGCTGGCACCTCCAGAGCCAAGCAGAATATGCCACTGCACAACAGAGCGCAGAGTTTCTCCAAATAGCATTTCATACCACAAAAGTCAAAGCTATCCTATCCAAACTTAACCAAACCTAATATAACCAAACGTGACTTGAATCAAACAAACGTGCCGCGACCAACATTACTGGGCTCCCAGGGGCAAGCAGAACATATTAGAGAATAGTGGAACGCAGGA
>NW_016928323.1:0-3206 GCF_001483705.2 Eufriesea mexicana
AGGGCGGTACACGGCGAAGCACACGCTGGTGGAACGTCCGACGTGGGCTAGCGCACGCACGGTTCTTCGTCCCATGGTTGGTCAGGACCTTTCTCTCTCCGTCGTCCTGGCGCAAATGACGAAGTGCGTAAATGCACAGCGTGCGGTCGCCTCCACCTGCGATGCGGTTATTTGAGAGTAGGAGGGCGTGGAGGTGGTCCGCGAGCGTTGCGCCTGCTCCTCGCGCGTAGGGCGGCGGAGGCTGTGAGCGCGGCGCCTCTTGGCTCGGTGCGCACACCTGTATGGAATAACGCGTTCACCCTCCGCCCTCCCGAGCGACGCTGCACCTACGCCGTGGGGACCGTCTCTCTCTCCCGTTGTAACCTCGGTGAGGGTGACCACGGGCAGACGGGTGGGGTCCATCTGATCGAGAGAACGTGGTCCGGGCGCGCGGCGCCACGTTGCGGTCGCGCGGCGTCCGCATGGTGTGCGTGTGGCGTCGTGCTCTGATATGCGTGGTGTGTGCGCCTGTAAGCGACCCGTCTCTCGTGCATGCACACGGATGCATCGCCAGAGACATCCCGTCGCGCCGGGACGGAACTACGGTTGCGCCGTCGGGGCGTCCTGGCGGTTGCGAAGCCGCGAATTACAGGGAGCACCGAAATGTGAAGGTCTGGCCATCGTGGCGGTTTTAGTGGTTAAGTGTCCTACATAACCCCGCCCGCTCACCCAGGTGTCTGGTTATTTTTGGAAGATTTCCTCCACGCGATGAAAAGGATAACATCGTTCTTTTTGCTGCGCACTCAGTAATAGTGGTTTAGGCACGATAGGTTGAGTTATGTTACGTTTAGTTGCGTTATGTTTGGTTAGGTTAGGCTACGGTACATTTGACCCTTGTGCTGTACACTGTTATTGCTATGCAATGTCATTCTTTGGACCTCTGCGCTCTAATCTCCTCTAATATGCCCTTCTTGGCGTTGGGGATGCCAGGATCGTTGCTCTAGGCGAGTTAGGTTGTGTCAGGTTGCGTTTGGTTATGTTATGTTTTGTAAGGTTGGGACTGGATAACATTGACTTTTGTGCTATACGCTGCCATCCGGATGATTTCTGTGTTCTACGCTACACTACTAGAATCTTCTCAACTCCGGAGAGGACAGCAACGGCGGTCGTGGCGCGATAGGTTTTGTTAGGTTACGCTTCGCTGGGTTGATTTGGTCAGGTTTGGTTAGGATGGCTTCGACCTCTGTGCTGTACACTGCTACTCGGTGCACTCCTGCGCCCTGCTGTGCTCTAATATGCTCTGCTCGGCTGTAGGGTGTAGAGCTATAGTGGCCTCTGCAAGTTAGCTTGTGTTAGGCAACGCTTGGTAAGGTCATGTCAGCTTGGGTGAGGCATGGATAGCTTTGACTTTCGCTGCATACACTGCTATTCGGTGTGATACTGAGCCCTACTCGGCCCTAGTATATTCTGCTTATCTCTGGGGATGTCAGCAATAGTGGCCTCTGCACGTTAGGATGAGTTAGGTTACGTTTGTGTGTGTTACGATTGGTTTTGGTTAGGATAGGATAGTTTTGACTTTCTTGTCATAGACAGTTATTCGGTGGATTTCTGCGCGCTTCTGTGCTCTAATACACTCTGCTCGACTCTGGGCGGCCAGCAATAGTGGTTGATGCACGATAGGTTCAGTTAGGTTACGATCGGCTGCGTCACGAGTGATTAGATTAGGACGGGCTATCTATGACCTTTTGCGCTGTACACTGCTATTCGACGGATTTCTGCACCCTACTGTGCTCTAATATGTTCAGGTCGGCTCTGGGAGGGACAGCAATAGTGATATCGGCGCGTTACTTTGAGTTTTGATACGTTCGGATTTGATAGGTTTGGTCCGGTTAGGCCAGGGTACTTTTGACTTTTGTGCTTAACACAGATATTTTATGGACTTCTATGCTCTACTGTGCTCTACCATGTTCCGCTTGTCTCTTGGTTCGCCAGGAGTAGCGGTCGCGTCGAGGTAGGTAGAGTTTTGTTACGTTTGGTTAGGTTAGGTTAGGGCAGGTTTGGACAGGGTACCTTTTACCGTTGTGCTATTCACTCCAATGATTCCTATTTCTATGTTCAACTGTTTTCTTATATATTCTGAGTGGTTCTACGTTGGTCATGAATAGTGGTCTCGGCACGTTACGATGAGTCATGTTACTTTTGGTTCTGTTACGGTTGGTTAGGTTTGGACAGGATAGATCAGACTTTTCTGCTATACACTGCTGCTCGGTGGATCTCTGCGCTCTACCGTGAAATAAGATGACCTGCTTGGCTCTGAGGGGTGGGCCAGAAATAGCGGTCTCGGCAAGTTAGGCAGGATTAGGTTACGTTTGGTTAGGTTACGTTTGATTTGGTTGGGTTTGGGTAGCTTTGACTTTCTTGGCAAGGAAAGCTATTATCGCTGACGCTGCACGTTTGGTTGAGTTTGATACGCTTGGGTATGTTAAGATTGGTTAAGTCAGGGGAGGATGCATTGACTTTTGTGCTTTACACAACATTGCGGCGGATTTCTGCGCTCTTCCTTGCTCTGGCATATTCTGGTTGGCTCAGCGGATGCCAGCAATGGTGATCTCGGCAACGTAAGGTTTAGTTAGGCTACGTTTGGTTAGGTTACGTTATTTTGGGTTATGTTTGCATCGCGTCGACTTTCGTGGTATACACTGCTATTCGTTGGATTTCAGCGCCCTACTGTCCTCCGGTGTGTTCCGCATGGCACACGGGATGCCAGCAGTAGTGGCCGCTGCGCGGTAGGTTGAGCTATGATACGTTTGGTTGCGTTGCGATTGGTTATGTTAGGTCCAGCCACGCTAGGTTAGGATATCTTCGACCTTTGCGCTTTACGCAGCAATACGGCGGTTTTCTGCGCTTCACTGTGCTCTAATATGTTCAGCTTGGCTCTGGGAAAGACAGCAATAGTGGTATAGGCACATTATGTTGAGTTATGCTACGTTTGGTAAAGTTAGGTCAGGTCAGGTTAGGTTAGTCTATCTTTGACTTTTGCGCTGTACACTGCTATGCGGTGGATCTCTGCGTTCTTCTGTGCTCTAATATGCCCTGCTTGGCTCTGGGGTTTCCAGCAATAGTGGTCTCGGCGCGTTAGGTTGGGTAAGTCAACACACGGTTAGGTTATGTTGGCTAGGGTTAGCTCTGTATAGCTTTGACTATCGTGGTATACATTGCTTTCGGCG
>NW_016928323.1:3890-5023 GCF_001483705.2 Eufriesea mexicana
ACTTCTGTCCTGTACACCGGTATGCGGTCGACTTCTGCGTTCTACTGTGCTCTAGTATGTTCTGCTTGTCTCTGGGCCAGCCAGTAATTGTGGTCTCGGCACATTAGATTGAGTTAGGATACGTTTGGCGATATTATGTTAGCTTAGGGTAGGTCGGACAGCTTCGACTTTTCTGCTGTACGCTGCGATTCTACGGATATCTGCGGTCCGTACTTCTCTAATTCGCTCTGCTTGACAGTGTGGAGGCCAACAACACCGGTTGCGCACGTTAGGATCGGATAGATTACGGTCGGTTGAGTTAGGTTAATTTGGGCTATGTTAGGATACGACAGCTTTGACATTTGCACTATACACTGATATTCCGTGTACTTTTGCGTTCTTCATAGCTCTACTATACTCCGACGTACCCTGGGGAGACCAGCAACAGTGGTCGTGGCACGAAAGCTCGATATACGTTACGTTCGTTCAGGTTAGGTTAGGGCAGTGTAGGGGAGGATAAATTTGACTTTTGTGCCTTACACTGCTATTCGGAAGATTTCTGCGCTCTACACTTCCCTACTATGTTCTGCACGACTCTGAGGTGACGAGAAACATGTGTCGCGACACGATACGTTTAGTCAGGTTACGTTTGGTTAGGCAAGGCTGGATTTGTTTCGGTTTCGATGGCTTTGACTTTTGTGCTATACGGTACTATTTGGCGGCTCTGTGCGCTCTACTGTGCTTTAAAATATTATGCTTGCCTCCGGGGATTCCAGTAATAGTGGTCTATACACGTTAGGTTTATTTACTCTACGTATGGTTACGTCAGGTTCGGTCTGGTAGTGCTGGTGTGACTTTGACACTTGTACTATTCGCTACTATTTGGTGGATTCCTGCGCTCCACTGTTCTCTACTTTATTCTGCTTGGCTCTGGGAAGCCCAGTAATAGTAGCTTCGGGTTGTAGGGTTGAGATATATTACGTTTGTCTGTATTACGTTTCGATATGTTAGGACAGAGTAGCTTTGTCTTTTGTGCTCTACGCTGCTCTCCGAGGGATATGTGCTTTCCACGTTGCTCTACTATACACTGATCGACTCTAGGGAGGCCAGCAATTGTGGCCGTGGCACGTTATGTTGGTTCAGGCTACGTCTGG
>NW_016928324.1:0-810 GCF_001483705.2 Eufriesea mexicana
CAGGTTACGTTCGGCTATGTTAGGTTAGGACAAGTTTGGTCAGGATAGCTCCAACTTATGTGTTATGTACAGCAATTCGATGGATTTCCGCGCTCAACTATGCTCTAGCATGCCCTTCTTGTCTCTGAGAAGAGCAGCAGTAATGATCTCGGCACTTTGGGTTGAGTTAAACTACGTTCGGTTATGTCACGTTTGGTTAGGATAAGAGAGGGTAGCTTTGACCTTCCTGCTATACACAGTTTTGCGGTGGACCTCTGAGCTCTAATATGCTCTGCTTGGCACCGCGGAGGCCAGCAATGGCGGCCTCGGCACGTCCGAATGAGCTACACTCCGTTCGTTGCGGTTGTGTTAGTCTGTGTTAGGTTTAGATATCTTCGACTTTCCTGGTATACACTGCAATTCGGTGGATTTACGCCCTACTGTGCTCTACTGGAATCTCCTCGACCGTCGGGAGGCTGGCGATAGTGGTCGTGGCGCGATATGTTGCGATAAGTTAGCGTTTGTTTATGCTGCGTTTGGATAGGGTAGGATACGATAGCACTGACGTTTGTTCTATGCACATCTATCCGGCGAATATCTGCTCTCTGCATTGCTCTACTCTACTCTGCTCATCTATGGAGGGCCAGTAGCAGTGTTCTCGACGCAATATGATATGCTATGCTACGATAGGATAGGTTATGTTAGTACGGGTTAGGTTTGGATAGCTTTGACATACGTGGTGTACAATGTAGTTCGGTGGTTTACTGCGCTCTTCTGTATTCTGGCATATTCTGCTTGGATTTGGGGAGGCAAGTGATAGCGCTCTCGGCA
>NW_016928325.1:0-1059 GCF_001483705.2 Eufriesea mexicana
TGATACAGAATATGTTTGGAAAATTCAAATTTATTGATATTTTCGACTAACATCGTGGTGAGCAAACTTTCTTGCATAAATAAGGAGGAATGATTCAATTCACTTCCTATAGCCCGCGCAATGCTCTAGAATCTGGATGGAAAATTCAATTTTATTGACATTTTCGACTAATATCGTGGTGAGCTAACTTTATTGCATAAATAAGGAGGAAAGGTTCTGTTAGCGAGCTGTAGCAATTGCAACGCTTTAGAATGTGGCTGCAAAACTCAATTTTATTGACATTTCCGCCTAATATTGTGGTGAGCTAACTTTCTTGCATAAATAAGGAGGAATGATTCAATTCATATGCTATAGCCGTCGAAATGCTGTAGAATCTGGCTGGAAAATACAATTTTATTGACATTTTCGACTAATATCGTGGTGAGCTAACTTTCTTGCATAAATAAGGAGGAATGATTCAATTCATATGCTATAGCCGTCGAAATGCTGTAGAATCTGGCTGGAAAATACAATTTTATTGACATTTTCTACTAATATCGTGGTGAGCTGACTTTATTGCATAAATAAGGAGGAAAGATTCAATTGGCGTGCTATAGTCATTGCAAAGCAATAGAATCTTCCTGGAAAATTCAATTTTATTGTCATTTTCCACTAATATCGTGGTGAGCTAACTTTATTGCATAAATAAGGAGGAAAGATGCTTTTTGAGTGCTATGGCCATTGCAGTGATATAGAATGCGGTTGGAAAATTCAAGTTTATATACGTTTTCGGCTAATATCGTGGTGAGGTAACTTTCTTGCATAAATAAGGAGGAAAGATACTTTTTGCGTGCTATATCCATTGCAATGCTGTAGAATCTGGCTGGTAAACTCAATTTTATTGACATTTCCGCCTAATATTGCGGTGAGCTAACTTTTTGCATAAATAAGGAGGAATGATACTATTGGCGTGCTATAGCCATTGAATTGATATAGAGTATGATTGGAAAATTCAATTTTATTGGTATTTTCGACTAACATCGTGGTGAGCTAACTTTCTTGCATAAATAAGGAGGAATG
>NW_016928326.1:0-2883 GCF_001483705.2 Eufriesea mexicana
TATGGATATATTTATTGATGTGTGTGTGGATGTATGGTTGGGTGGATGGATGTATTGCTGTATAGATATATGGATCGGTGGATGTATGGATGTATGGTTGTATGGATGGATGGATGTATGGAAAGGTGTATGTACGGTTGGGTGGATGTATAGATGGATGTATTTTTGGATGTATGGATGTATGGATGTGTGGTTGTATGCATGTATGGATGTACGGATGAATGGATGTACGGATGTATGGATGTATGGACGTATGGATGTGCGAATGTACGGATGTACGGATGTATGGATGTATGAATGGATAAATGGATGTATTGATGTATGTATGGATGTATGTGTAGATGGTAGAATATATGGATAAATGGATGTTTTGATGTACAGATGTATAGGTGCATGTATGTATGGTTGTATGGATGTATGAATGGAAGTTTGCATGGACATATGTATTGATGTATGTATGGAAGTATGGATGGGTGGATGGGTGGATTGATGTATGGAAGCATGGATCGATGGATGTACGGATCGGTGGATGTATGGGTATATAGATGTATGGATGTATGTATGTATGCATGAACGAATGTATGGATGATACGGATATATGGATGTGTGGACGTATATATGTATGGAGTGTTGCATGGATGTAAGGGTTGATGGAAGAATGGATTGCTGGATGTATGGATGGGTGGATGTATGGATAGATGGATGTATGGAATGATGTATGTACGGGTGGATGGATGTTTATTTGGATGGATTTACGGATGTATGGATCGATGGATATATGGATTGGTGGATATATGGATGGATGGATCTATTGATGTACAGATGTATGGATGCATGAATGTATGCTTGTATGGATGTATGTATGGACGCTTCTGTGGATATATGTGTGGATGTATGGATGGTTGTATGGAAGGATGTGTGTATGGATGTATGTATGGACGAATGGACCTGTGTATGTATGGATATATGTATTGATGTATGTATGGACGTATGGATGGGTGGATGGATGGACTCTTGTATGGATGTATGGATCGATGGATGTATGGATGGGTGGACATATGGATGGATGGATGTATGGATGCATGTATGTATGGATGTTCGAATGTATGGACGATACGGATCTATCTATGTATGGATGTATATATTTATGGATGTATGGATGGATGGATGGATGGATGTACGGATGAATGGATGTACGGATGAATGAATGTACGGATGTATATATGTATGGATGTATGGATGTATGGATGTATACGTGTATGGATGGATGGATGCGTGGATGGATGGATGCGTAGTTGGCAGGATATGTGGATGGATGGATGTATTGATATACAGATGTATGGATGCATGGATGCATGCTTGTATGGATGTATGTAGGGATGTTTTTATGGATGTAGGTGTGGATGTATGGATGGATCTGTTGAAGTATGTGTGTATGGATGTATGTATGGACGAATGTATCTGTGTATGTATGGATATATGTATTGATGTATGTATGGATGTATGGATCGCCGGATGTATGGATGGGTGGATGTATATGTGGATGTATGTATGTATGAATGTATGTATGTATGTACGAATGTATGGATGATACGGATGTATGGACGTATGGATGTATATTTGTATGGATTTATGGATGTATGGATTTATGTATGGATGGATGTATGGATGAATGTATGGTTGGATGGATGTATGGATGGATGGATTTTCGGATGTGTGGATGTATGGATTTATGGATGGATGGATGGATGTGTGTATTGATGTATGGATCTATGGATGTATGGATGTATGGGTGTATGGATGTATGGGTGTATGGATGGATGGATGTAGGGAAGGTAATATGTAGTTGGCAGGATATATGGATGGATGGATGTGGGGATGCATGAATGTATGCTCGTATGGATGTATCTATGGATGTTTGTATGGATGTATGTATGGATGTATGGATGATACGGAAGTGTGGATGTATGGATGATACGGATGTGTGGATGTATGGATGTATGGATGTATGGATGTACGGATGTATATATGTTAGGATGTATGGATGTATGGATGTATGTATGGATGGACGTATGGATGTATGTGTGGTTGGATGGATGTATGGATGGATGGATTTATGGATGTGTGGATGTATGGATATATGGATGGATGAATGGATGTATGTGTGGATGTATGTATGTATGGATGTATGGATGTATGGATGTATGGATGCATGGATGTATATATGTACGGATGTACGAATATATGGATGTACGGGTAAATGGATGTACGGATGTATATATGTACGGATGTATGGATGTATGGATGTATGTATGTATGGATGTATGGATGTATGGATGTATGGATGTATGGATATATGGATGTATGTATGGATGGATGCACGAATGTATGTGTGTACGGGTAAATGGATGAACGGATGTATATATGCATGGATGTATGGATGTATGGGTGTATGGATGAATGGATGTATGGTTGGAAATTGTAGTTGGCAGGATATATGGATGTATGGATATATTGATGTACAGATGTGTGGATACATGAATGTATGCTTGTATGGAAGAGTCTATGGATGTTTGTATGGATGTATGTATGGATGGATGGATGGATGATTGGGAAGATGTGTGTATGGATGTATGTATGCACGAATGTACATGTGTATGTATGGATATGTGGAATGATGTATGTATGGATGTATTGATAGGTGGATGGTTGAATTGTTGTATGGATGTGTGGATCGCCGGATGTATGGATGGGTGGATGTGTGGGTGGAAGGATGTATGGATGTATGTATGTATGGATGTACGGATGTATGGATGATATGGATGTGTGGATGTATGGATGTATATATGTATGGATGTATGGATGTATATATGTATGGATGTA
>NW_016928327.1:0-538 GCF_001483705.2 Eufriesea mexicana
TATTGGTTTGCTATAGCCATTGCATTGCAGTAGAATCTGCCTGAAAAGTACAATTCTATTGACCTTCATGACTAACATCGCGGTGAGCAAACGAATCTGACTAAATTCGAAGGAAAGATTCCATTGGTTTGCTGTAGCCCCAGCATTTCAGTAGATTCTGACCGGAAAGCTCATTATCGACTTATATGGTGGTGCGCAAACTTTTCGGCATAAATAAGGAGGAAGGATACTATTGTCTAGCTATAGACATAGCATTGCAATAGAATCTGACTGAAAAGTTCTATTCTACTGACATTTTCGACTAATGTCGTGGTGAGCACACTTTTCTGCATAAATCACGAGGAAAGATCCTATTGGTTTGCTATGGCCATTGCATTGCAAACATTGCAACAGAATCTGTCAGAAAATACCAATTATATTGACATATTCGACTAATATTCTGTTGAGCAGGCTTTTCCACACAAGTAAGGGGGGTAGATTCCATTAGTTTTCTCTGGACATTGCATTGCATTAGATAGTGCACGGAAAATTCAATCTT
>NW_016928328.1:0-1597 GCF_001483705.2 Eufriesea mexicana
TGTCATTTTTGACTAATTTCGTGGTGAGCCAACTTCCTTGCATAGGTAAGGAGCAAAGATACTATTTGCGTGCTGTAGCTATTGCAATGCTGCAGAATCGGTCTAGAATGTTCAATTTTATTGACATTTTCGACTAATACCGTGGTGAGCTATCTTTCTTGCATTAACAAGGTGGAAAGATTATATTGGCAAGCTATAACCATCGCAATGGTATAGAATCTCTCCGGAAAATTCAATTTTATTGACATTTTCGTCTGATATCGTGGTGAGCTAACTTTCTTGCGAAACTTTCTTGCGTAAACAAGGAGGAAAGATTATATTGGCAAGCTGTAACCATTTCAATGCATTAGAAGCTGGCTGGAAAATTCAATTTTATTGACATTTTTGTCTAATATCGTGGAGAGGTAACTTTCTTGCATAAATAAGGTGGAAAGATTCTATTGGCGTGCTATAGCCATTGCAATGCTCTGGAATCTGGGCAGAAAATTCAATTTCACTGACTTTTTCGATAAAACGGTGGTGAGCTGCCTTTCTTGCATAAATAAGGAGGAAATATTCTATTGGCGTGCTATAGCCTTTGCAATGCTAGAGAATCAGGCTGGAAAGTTCAATTTCATTGACATTTTTTACTAATATCGTGGTGAGCCAGCTTCCTTGCTTAAGTAAGGAGGAAAGATTTTTTGGCGTGCTGTAGCCATTGCAGTGCTGCAGAATCGAGATGGAATGTTTAATTTTACTAACATTTTCGACTAATATCGTGTTGTGCTAGCTTCCTTGCATTAGTATGGCGGAATGATCCTTTTGGCGTACTATAGCCATTGCAATGGTGTAGAATATGGCCGGAAATTCAATTTCATTGACATTTTCGTCTAATATCGTGGCGAGCTAACTTTCTTGCATTAACAAGGTGGAAAGATTATATTGGCAACATATAACCATTGCAATGGTATAGAATCTCGCCGGAAAATTCAATTTTATTGACATTTTCGTCTGATATCGTGATGAACTAACTTTCTTGCATAAACGAGGAGGAAAGATTATATTGGCAAGCTATAACCACTAAAATGCTGAATCTAGCCGGAAAACTCAATTTTATTGACATTTTCGAATAATATTGCGGTGCGCTACCTTTCTTGCAAAAATAAGTGGGATTGATTCTAATGGCGTGCTATAGGCATTGCAATGCAATAGAATCCTCTTGGAAAATTCAATTTGATTGACATTTTCAACTAATTTCGTGGTGTGCTATCTGCCTTGCATAGGTAAGGAGGAAAGATAAGATTCGTTCGGAGTGCTATAGGCATTGCAATGCTGCAGAATCTGCCTGGAAAATTCAATTTTATTGACATTTTCGACTAATATCGCAGTGAGCTATCTTTCCTGCGTAAATAAGGTGGAAGGATTCTATTGGCGTGCTATACCCGCTGAAATGCTGCAGAATCCGGCTAGAAAATTCATTTTATTCACATTTTCGTCTAATATTGTGGTGAGCTGACTTTCTTGCATAATTAAGGTGGTAAGATTCTACTGGCGTGCTATAGCCATTGAAATGATATAGAATGTGCTTGGCAGATTCAATTTTATTGACATTTTCGAC
>NW_016928329.1:0-641 GCF_001483705.2 Eufriesea mexicana
TTCATTGCTCTGCTGTACACTGCTTAAGTCTCGTGAGGCCAGCAATACCTGTCGTGGTACATCAGTTTGGGTTACGATACGCCCGCTTATGTTACGTTTGGCAAGGTTACGATAAGATAGCTTTGACTTTTATGCTATACACTGTGTTGGGTAACGTTTGGGTAGGTTAAGTTTGTTCGGGTTAGATTTGTATCGCACTGACTATCCTGGCAGGGACAGATATTCTGTGTATTTCTGCACCATACTCCACTCTACCATACTCCGCTCGACACTGTGGAGGCCAGCAATACTGGCCTCTGCACGTTAGGTTGAGTTTGGTTACGTTAGGGTATGTCACGATTGGCTTGGTTAGCAGAGGATGGCTTTGACTTTTGTGCTATACACAGCCATTCGGCTGGTTTCTGCCCTCTACTTTGCTCTTTGGCTGTCAGTAATAGTGGTGAAGGGCTGTTAGGTGGAGTTAGATTACGTTTGGTTAGGTTAGGACAGGATAGATACAACTTTTGTGCTTTGTTCTATTACTATTCTATATTCTATAACTATTAGTTATATTCTATAACTATTCGATGGATTTCAGCGCTCTGCTGTTCGCTAATATGTTCAGCGTGGCTCTGAGGAGGCCAGCAATAGTGCTCACTGCA
>NW_016928330.1:0-1135 GCF_001483705.2 Eufriesea mexicana
AGAATCTTTCTTAATTATTTATGCGGGACAGGTAGCTCTCCACGATATTAGTCGGAAATGTCCTTAAAATCGATGTTTCCAGCAAGATTCTATACCTTTGCCATGGTTATAGCTCGCCAATAGAATCTTTCGTTCATTTTTATACAAGAAAGTTAGTTCATTATAGCTCGCCAATAGTATCTTTCGTTCATTTTTATACAAGAAAGTTAGTTCACCGCGATATTAGTCGAAAATGTCAATCAAATTGAATTTCCAAGCCTGATCCTATAGCATCGCAATGACTATAGCACGCCAATAGGATCTATCCTTGTTATTAATGCGGGAAAGGTAGCTCACGATGATATTCGTCGAAAATGTCCATAAAATCGATATTTCCAGCGAGATTATAGAACTTTGCTATGGCTAAAGCTCGCCAAAAGGATCCTTCGACCATGTTTGTACATGAAAGTTAGCTCACCGCGATATAAGTCGCAAATGTCAATAAAATTGTATTTTCCTGCCGGATTCTATGGCACAGCAATGGATACAGCGCGCCAAAAGGTTATTTCATACTTCTTTATGCAAGAAAGTTAGTACACCACGATATTCGTCAAAAATGTCAATAAAATTGTATTTTCCAACCAGATTCTAGAGCATTGCAATGGCTATAGCACGCTAATAGATTCCTTCCTCCCTATTTATGCTAGAAAGAGAGCATTGCAATGGCTATAGCACGCTAATAGATTCCTTCCTCCCTATTTATGCTTGAAAGTTAGCCCATCACGATATTAGTCGAAAATGTCAATAAAAATGAAATTTCCAGCCAGAGTCTGGAGCATTGCAACTGCTATAGCATGCCAATAGAGCCATTCCTCGTTATTTATGCGGCAAAGGTAGCTCCCCTCGATATTAGACGAAAATGTCAATAAAATCAAGTTTTCCAGGCCGATTCTATACCTTTGCTATGTCTACTGCACGCCAAAAGAATATTTCCTCATTATCTATGCAGGAAAGGAAGCTCACCGCGATATTAGTTGAAAATGTCAATGGAATCGAATTTTCCTGCCAGACCCTAGAGCATCGCAATGACTACAGCACGCCAGCAGAATGTTTCCTGCTTATATATGCAAGAAAGATATGTCCCCCGGATATTAGT
>NW_016928331.1:0-1009 GCF_001483705.2 Eufriesea mexicana
CCGCTCCAATATACACGTCTGGCTATGTGGAGGCCAGCAACAGCGGTCTTGCCGGATAGGTCGAGTTACGTTACTTTCGGACATGCTACGTTTGGAAATGTTAGGATAGCACAGCTTGGACTTTTGCGTTACACAATGCTGTTCGGCGGATATCTGCGCCCTGCAGTGCTCTCATATTTTCTGCCTGTGACTGGGTCTGAAAGCAATAGTGCTCTCGGCACGCTAGGTTTATTTGCGCTAAGTCTGGTTAGGTTAGGTTAGGACCGGTTAGGTTAGTATATTTTCGACTTTTGTGCTTTACATTACGCCGCGATGTGATGGATTACTGCGCTCTACTCTGCTATAGTATGTTCAGCTTGGCTCTCGGAAGGCCAGGGATAGCGGTCTCCGCTTGCTATGCTTGGTTAGCTTACGTTCGGTTTGGATAGATTGGGCCAAGTTCGATAAGTATAGCTTTGACTTTTGTGCTACGCGCAGCCCTTCTAGGGCCTTCTCCGCTCTACTGTGCGCTATTACTATCTGCTTGTCTTTGAGGGCGCCAGGAATAGTGGTCGCGGCGTGTTAGGTGGAGTTATGTTACGTTTGGTTAGGCCACGTTTAGGCTTGGTTAGGATAGCTTTGATTTTTTTGCTGTACCCTGCTACTCGGTCGACTTCAGCGTTCTGAATTGCTCCGCAATGATCTGCTTGGCTCTAGTGAGGTCAGTAATAGTGGTCTCGGCACGTTAGGCTTGGTGACGCTACGCTTGACTTGACCAGGTTAGGTTAGGTTTCGTAGGGGCAGCTTCATCCCTTTTGTTAAGCACTGCTACTCCGTCGATGTCTGCGCTCTGCGTTGCTCTACTAGCCTCTGCTTGTCTCAGGGGAGGCCAACAACGGTGGTCTCAGCACGTTAGATCGAGATACGTTGCGCTTGGTTTTGTTACGCTTGATTAGGTTAGGAGAGTGTAGCTTTGACTTTTGTGCTACACAATGCTATTCGGTGGATGCCAGCGCTCTAATGTGTTCTA
>NW_016928332.1:0-268 GCF_001483705.2 Eufriesea mexicana
TGTGTGGATGTGTAGGATGGGTGAATGGACGGAAGAATGGATGTATCTATGGATGCTTGTATGTATGTTAGTATGGATGTATGCATGGATGTATGCATGGATGTATGCATGGATGTACGGATGTATGGATGTATGGATGGATGTATGGATGTATGGATGTTTGTACGTATGGATGTATGAATGGATGGATGTATATATGTATGGATGTATGGATTGATTGATTTATGGATGGACAGCAGCATGGGTGGATGGACTTATGGATGTATGG
>NW_016928333.1:0-1277 GCF_001483705.2 Eufriesea mexicana
CCACGATATTAGTCGAAAATGTCAATGAAATTGAATTTTCCATTCAGATTCTATAGCATTGCAGTGGCAATAGCGCGCCAATAGAATATTTCCTCCTTATTTATGCAAGAATGATAACTCAACACGATATTAGTCGAAAATGTCAATAAAATTGATCTTTCCAGGCCGATTCTGCAGCATTGGAATGGCTATAGCACGCCAAAAGGATCTCTCCTCCATACTTATGCAAGGAAGCTTGCTCACCACGATATTAGTCGAAAATACAATAAAATTGAACTTTGCAGCCAGATTCTGCAGCATTGCAATGGCTATAGCAGGACAAATGGATCTTTCCTCCCTATTTATGCAAATGCAAAGAAGTTAGCGCACCACGATATTAGCAGAAAATGACAATAAAATTGATTTCTCCAGCAAGATTCTATAGCATTGCAATACCTATAGCATGCCAACTGAATCTTTCCTCCTGATTCATGGAAGAAAGTTAGGTCACCACCATATTAGTCGTGAATGTCAATAAAATTGATTTTTCCAGCCAAATTCTTCGGCATTGCAATGCCAATAGCACGCCAATAGAATCTTTCCGCATTATTTACGCAACAAAGGTAGCTCACCACGACATTAGTTGAAAATGTCGATAAAATCGAAACTGCCAGGCACATTCCACATCATTGCGATGGTTATAGCACACCAAAAGAATCATTCCTCCTTACTTATGCAAGGAAGCTAGCTCACAACGGTATAAGTCGAAAATGTCAATAAAATTGAACTTTCCGGCCAGATTCTACAGCATTGCAATGGCTATAGCACTCGGAACGGATCTTTCCCGCTCACCTATGCAAGGAAGTTAGCTCACCATGAAATTAGGCGAAAATGTTAATAAAATTGAATTTTTCAGGAAGATTCTATTGCATTGCAATGCCTATAGCACGCCATTAGGATCAATCCTCCTTATATACGCGAGAAAGTTAACTTACGACGTTATTAGTCGAAAATGTCAATTAAAATGATTTTTCCAAACAGATTCTTTGATATTGCAATGGCAAAAGCACGCCAATAGTATCTTTCCGTCTTATTTATGCATGAAAGATAGCTAACCACGATATTAATCGAAATTGTAAACAAAATTGAATCTGTCAGGCACATTCTATATCATTGCAATGGCTATAGTAAGCCAAAAGTGTCCCTCCTCCTTACTTATGCAAGGAAGCCAAAAGTGTCCCTCCTCCTTACTTATGCAAGGAAGTCAGCTCACCACGATATTAGTCGAAAATGACAAT
>NW_016928334.1:0-592 GCF_001483705.2 Eufriesea mexicana
TTATATCGGGGTGAGCTAGCTTTCCTTCATAAAGAGGGAGGATTTATGCAATGGACGTGCTATGGCCATTTCAATGCTATGGAGTCAGTCCGGAAAGGACAATTTCACTGACTTTTTCGACTTATATTGTGGCGAGCTAACTTTCTTGCATAAGCAAGGAGGAAAGATTCTATTCGCGTGCAATAACCCATGCAATGCTATAGAATGTGGCATCGAAGTACAATTTTACTGACAGTTTCTACTAATATCGTGGTGAGTTAAGTTTCTCGCATAACTAAGAAGGAAAGATTCTATTGGCGTGCTATAGGCACTGCAATGCTATAGAATCTTCCTGGAAAATATTGACATTATCGACTAATACCGTGGTGAGCTATCTTCCTCGCATACGTGAGGAGGAGAGATCCTTTTGGTGTGCTATAACCATTGAAATCCTGCAAAATCTGGCTGGAAAGTTTTATTCTATTGACATTTTTGGCTTATATCGTGGTGAGATAACTTTCGTTCATAAATAAGGAAGGATGATGCAATAGGCGTGCTATAGTCATTTCAGTGCTTTAGAATCTTCCTGGAAAGACCTATTTTCTTGACATTT
>NW_016928335.1:0-255 GCF_001483705.2 Eufriesea mexicana
CAAGTAGAAGTCTGTACTTGCCATTGGATTGAATGCGTTGGGCGACGTATTCACTAAGCTATAGCAGGTTATAGATTTAGAATAGACCTATTCTCTGGCAAGTAGATGGCTGTATTTGCCATCGGTTTGAAGGCGTGAGCCCATGTATTCACCGAGCAATAACAGATTATAGATCTTGAATAGGCCTATTCTCTGGCAAGTAGACGGCTGTACTTGCCATTGGATTGAAGGCGATATTCGTTCTATTCACCAAGC
>NW_016928335.1:305-1008 GCF_001483705.2 Eufriesea mexicana
TGTACTTGCCATTGCATTGAAGGCGATAGGCGACTTATTCAATGAGCAATAACAGATTGTAGATTTTGAATAGTAATATTCTCTGGCAAGTAGATGGCTGTACTTGCCATTGGATTGAAGGCGCTAGGCTATCTATTCCCCAATCTATAACAGGTAATAGATATTGAATAGACCAATTCTCTGGCAAGTAGATGGCTATACTTGCCGTTGGACTGAAGGCGTTAGGCGATGTATTCACCAAGCTACAACAGATTATATATCTTGAATAGACCTATTTTCTGGTAAGTAGATGTCTGTACTTGCCATTGGATTGAAGGCGGTAGGCGATCTATTTTCCAAGCTACAGCAGATTATAGATTTTGAATAGACCTATTCTCCGACATGTAGATGGCTGTACTAGCCATTGGATTGAAGGTGTTAGGCTATCAATTCACCAAGCTATAACAGGTTAAAGATTTTGAAAGGACCTATTGTCTGGCAAGTAGATGGCTGTACTTGCCATGGGATTGAAGGCGTTAGGCTATCTATTGACCAATCTATAACAGGTAATAGATTTTGATTAGACCAATTCTGTGGCAAGTAGATGGCTGTACTTGCCATTGGATTGAAGGCGATATTCTTTCTATTCACCAAGTTATTACAGGCTATAGACTTTGAATAGACCTATCTGCTGGCAAGTAGAAGTGTGTACTTGCCATTGCAT
>NW_016928336.1:0-519 GCF_001483705.2 Eufriesea mexicana
CCTCTAATATATTTTGCTTGGTCCAGGGGAGACCAGAAGTGTAGGCCTCCTCACATTAAGTTGTGTTTTGTTACGTTCGAAAAGGTGAGTCTATGTTTATTTCGGATGTGGTAGCTCCGACTATCGTGAAGTACGCTGCTCTTCTGGACACTTCTGCGCTCCACCCTGCTCTACTATGTTCTGCTGGGCCACGTGTAGGCCAGCAATAGTGGTCGCTGCACGTTACTTTGAGTTAGGCTGAGTTAGGTTAGGTTATGTTAGGTCAGGTCTTGTTTGGACGGGGGAGAACGATATTCACGGCACCTCCACCGGGGCGGCGACGGTGCACCTGAATAAGGGGCCGTTTAGTTGCGGCGAATAATCCGACAGTCCGTGATGACCGCCTGACAAGCTCGGCTAAGGAAGACGAGCAGCCAAGAGCAGCCAGCGGCACCGGACGATCGGGGCTGTGCTACCATTCCGAGATGAATGGGCGCGCAGTGGCAGCCGGGGCTATCACAACCTAAAATAACCATACGT
>NW_016928337.1:0-6470 GCF_001483705.2 Eufriesea mexicana
CAATTTTATTGACATTTTCGACTAATACTGTGTTGAGCTAACTTTCTTGCTTAAATACGGAGATAAGGTGCTAATGGCGTGCTATAGCAATTGCAATGCTATATAGTCTGCCTGGAAAACTCAATTTTATTGACAATTTCGACTAGTATCCTGGTGTGCAAGCGTTCTTGCAAAAATAAAGAAGTAGGAATCTTTTGGCGTGCTATAGCCATTGCAATGCTATAGAGTTTGACTGGAAAACTCAATTTTATTGACATTTTCGACTAATATCGTGGTGAGCTATCTTTCTTGCATAAATAACGCGGAAAGATTCTATTGGAGTGCTATAGCCATTGCTATGCTGTAGGATCTGGCTGTAAAATTCAAATTTATTGACATTTTCGTCTAATGTCGTTGTGAGCTAAATACCTTGCATAAATAAGGAGGAAAGATTCTATTGGCGCGCTATAGCCATAGCAATGATTTAGAAACAGGCTGTAAAGCACAATTTTAAGGACATTTTCGACTAATATCGTGTGGAGCCAGCTTTCTCGCATAAATAAGAAGGAAAAATTCTATTGGGGTGCTATAGCCATTGCAATGCTATAGAATCTGGCTGGAAAATTCAATTTTATTGACATTTTCGACTAATATCGTGTGGAGCCAGCTTTCTCGCATAAATAAGAAGGAAAGATTCTATTGGCGTGCTATAGCCATTGCAAAACAGTAGAATCTGAATGGAAAATTCAATTCTATTGATATTTCCCTCTAATATAGTGGCGTGCTGACTTTCTTGCATAAATAACCTGGAAAGATTCTATTGGCGTGCTATAGGTCATAGCAGTGCTGTAGAATCTGGATGGAAAATTCAATTTTATTGACATTTTCGACTAATATGGTGGAGAGCTAACATTCTTCCATAAATAAGGCGGAAAGATTCTATTGGAGTGCTATAGCCATTGCAATCCTGAAGAATCAGGCTGGAAAATTCAATTTTATTGACATTTTCGACTAATACTGTGTTGAGCTTACTTTCTTGCTTAAATACGGAGATAAGGTGCTAATGGCGTGCCATAGCAATTGCAATGCTATACAATCTGCCTGGAAAACTCAATTTTATTGACAATTTCGACTAGTATCCTGGTGTGCTAGCTTTCTTGCAGATGTAAGTAGGAAATAATGTATTGGCGTGCTATAGCCATTGCAATGCTGTACAGTCTGGATGGAAAATTCATTTTTAATGATATTATCGTCAAATATCGTGGCGAGCTAAATATCTTGCATAAATAAGGAGGAAAGATACTATTGGCGTGCTATAGCCGTTGCAATGCTGTAGCATCTGGCTTGAAAATTCAAATTTATTGAAATTTTCGACTAATATCGTGGTGAGCTAGCTTTCTTGCATAAATATGGAAGAATGACTCTATTGGCGTGCTATAGCCGTTGCAATGCTGTAGCATCTGGCTTGAAAATTCAAATTTATTGAAATTTTCGACTAATATCGTGGTGAGCTAACTTTATTGCATAAACAAGGAGGAAAGATTCTATTAACGTGATATAGTCATTGCAATGCTCTAGAATCTGGCTGGAAAATTCAATTTTATAGACATTTTCGGCAAATATCGTGTTGAGCAAACTTTCTTGTATAAATAAGAAGGTAAGATTCTATTGGCGTGCTATAGCCATTGCAAAGCGTTAGAATATGAATGGAAAATTCAATTGTATTGATATTTCCGTCTAATATAGTGGCGTGCTGACTTTCTTGCATAAATAAGCTGGAAAGATTCTATTGGCGTGCTATAACCATTGCAATGCTATAGAATCTGGATGGAAAATTCAATTTTATTGAGAACTTCGACTAATATCGTGGTGAGCTAACTTTCTTGCATAAATAAGGATGAAAGATTCTATTGGGGTGCTATAGCCATTCCAATGCTGTAGAATCCGGATGGAAAAATCATTTTTAGTGATGTTATCGTAAAATATCGTGGCGAGCTAAATACCTTGCATAAATAAGGAGGAAAGATTCTATTGGCGCGCTATAGCCATAGCAATGCTATAGAAACAGGTTGTAAAGCTCAATTTTATTGACATTTTCGACTAGTATCCTGGTGTGCTAGCTTTCTTGCAAAAATAAAGTAGTAGTAATCTATTGACGTGCTATAGCCATTGCAATCCTATAGAGTTTGACTGGAAAACTCAATTTTATTGACTTTTTCGACTAATATCGTGGTGAGCTATCTTTCTTGCATAAATAAGAAGGAAAGATTCTTTTGGGGTGCAATAGCCATTGCAATGCTGTAGAATCTGGATGGAAAATTCAATTGTATTGATATTTCCCTCTAATATAGTGGCGTGCTGACTTTCTTGCATAAATAACGAGGAAAGATTCTATTGGCGTGCTATAGCCATAGCAGTGCTGTAGAATCTGGATGGAAAATTCAATTGTATTGATATTTCCCTCTAATATAGTGGCGTGCTGACTTTCTTGCATAAATAACGAGGAAAGATTCTATTGGCGTGCTATAGCCATAGCAGTGCTGTAGAATCTGGATGGAAAATTCAATTGTATTGATATTTCCCTCTAATATAGTGGCGTGCTGACTTTCTTGCATAAATAACGAGGAAAGATTCTATTGGCGTGCTATAGCCATAGCAGTGCTGTAGAATCTGGATGGAAAATTCAATTGTATTGATATTTCCCTCTAATATAGTGGCGTGCTGACTTTCTTGCATAAATAACGAGGAAAGATTCTATTGGCGTGCTATAGCCATAGCAGTGCTGTAGAATCTGGATGGAAAATTCAATTGTATTGATATTTCCCTCTAATATAGTGGCGTGCTGACTTTCTTGCATAAATAACGAGGAAAGATTCTATTGGCGTGCTATAGCCATAGCAGTGCTGTAGAATCTGGATGGAAAATTCAATTGTATTGATATTTCCCTCTAATATAGTGGCGTGCTGACTTTCTTGCATAAATAACGAGGAAAGATTCTATTGGCGTGCTATAGCCATAGCAGTGCTGTAGAATCTGGATGGAAAATTCAATTGTATTGATATTTCCCTCTAATATAGTGGCGTGCTGACTTTCTTGCATAAATAACGAGGAAAGATTCTATTGGCGTGCTATAGCCATAGCAGTGCTGTAGAATCTGGATGGAAAATTCAATTGTATTGATATTTCCCTCTAATATAGTGGCGTGCTGACTTTCTTGCATAAATAACGAGGAAAGATTCTATTGGCGTGCTATAGCCATAGCAGTGCTGTAGAATCTGGATGGAAAATTCAATTGTATTGATATTTCCCTCTAATATAGTGGCGTGCTGACTTTCTTGCATAAATAACGAGGAAAGATTCTATTGGCGTGCTATAGCCATAGCAGTGCTGTAGAATCTGGATGGAAAATTCAATTGTATTGATATTTCCCTCTAATATAGTGGCGTGCTGACTTTCTTGCATAAATAACGAGGAAAGATTCTATTGGCGTGCTATAGCCATAGCAGTGCTGTAGAATCTGGATGGAAAATTCAATTGTATTGATATTTCCCTCTAATATAGTGGCGTGCTGACTTTCTTGCATAAATAACGAGGAAAGATTCTATTGGCGTGCTATAGCCATAGCAGTGCTGTAGAATCTGGATGGAAAATTCAATTGTATTGATATTTCCCTCTAATATAGTGGCGTGCTGACTTTCTTGCATAAATAACGAGGAAAGATTCTATTGGCGTGCTATAGCCATAGCAGTGCTGTAGAATCTGGATGGAAAATTCAATTGTATTGATATTTCCCTCTAATATAGTGGCGTGCTGACTTTCTTGCATAAATAACGAGGAAAGATTCTATTGGCGTGCTATAGCAATTGCAATGCTATATAATCTGCCTGGAAAACTCAATTTTATTGACAATTTCGACTAGTATCCTGGTGTGCTAGCGTTCTTGCAAAAATAAAGAAGTAGGAATCTATTGGCGTGCTATAGCCATTGCAATGCTATAGAGTTTGACTGGAAAACTCAATTTTATTGACATTTTCGACTTATATCGTGGTGAGCTATATTTCTTGCATAAATAACGAGGAAAGATTCTATTGGAGTGCTATAGCCATTGCTATGCTGTAGGATCTGGCTGTAAAATTCAAATTTATTGACATTTTCGTCTAATGTCGTTGTGAGCTAACTTTATTGCATAAACAAGGAGGAAAGATTCTATTGGCGTGCTATAGCAACTGCAATGTTATAGAATCAGGCTGGAAAGTTCAATTTTATTGTCATTTTCGACTAATATCGTGGTGAGCTCACTTTCTTTCATAAATAAGGAGGAAAGATTCTATTGGCGAGCTATAGCCATTACATTGCTAGGAAATTTTTCTGGAAAACTCAATTTCATTGACATTTTCGACTAATATCGTGGCGAGCGAAATTTCTTGCAGAAATAAGTAGGAAATACTGTATTGTCGTGCTATAGCCATTCCAATGCTGTAGGATGAGGCTGGAAAACACAATTTTATTGTCTTTTCCGACTAATATCGTGTTGAGCTAGCTCTGTTGCATAAATAAGGAGGAAGGATTCTATTGGCGTGCTATAGCAATTGTAATGGTATGGAATCTGGCTGGAAAACACAATTTTATTGACATTTCCGGCTAATATCGTGATGAGCCAGCTTTTTCGCATAAATAAGGAGGAATGAATCTATTGGCGTGCTCCAGCCATTGCAGTGCTATGGAATCTGGCAGGAAAATTCAATTTTATAGACATTTTCGGCAAATATCGCGTTGAGCAGACTTTCTTGCATAAATAAGAAGGTAAGATTCTATTGGCGTGCTATAGCCATTGCAAAGCATTAGAATATGAATGGAAAATTCAATTGTATTGATATTTCCCTCTAGTATAGTGGCGTGCTGACTTTCTTGCATAAATAATCTGGAAAGATTCAATTGGCGTGCTATAGCCATTGCAATGCTATAGAATCTGTATGGAAAATTCAATTTTATTGAGAACTTCGACTAATATCGTGGTGAGCTAACTTTCTTGCATAAATAAGGAGGAAAGATACTATTGGGGTGCTATAGCCATTCCAATGCTGTAGAATCTGGATGGAAAAATCATTTTTATTGATATTATCGTCAAATATCGTGGCGAGCTAAATACCTTGCATAAATAAGGAGGAAAGATTCTATTGGCGCGCTATAGCCATAGCAATGCTTTAGAAACCGGCTGTAAAGCTCAATTTTATGGACATTTCCGGCTAATATCGTGTTGAGCCAGCTTTTTCGCATAAATAAGGAGGAATGAATCTATTGGCGTGCTCTAGCCATTGCAGTGCTATGGAATTTGGCAGGAAAATTCAATTTTATAGACATTTTCGGCAAATATAGTGTTGAGCAAACTTTCTTGCATAAATAAGAAGGTAAGATTCTATTGGCGTGCTATAGCCATTGCAAAGCATTAGAATATGAATGGAAAATTCAATAAGGCTGTAAAGCTCAATTTTATGGACATTTTCGACTAATATCGCGTGGAGCCAGCTTTCTCGCATAAATAAGAAGGAAAGATTCTATTGGGGTGCTATAGCAATTGCAATGCAATAGAATCTTGCTCGAAAACTCAATTTTATTAACATTTCCGTCTAATACCGTGTTGAGCCAGCTTTCTCGCATAAATAAGGAGGAAAGAATCTATTGGCGTGCTCTAGCCATTGCAATGCTATGGAATCTGGCTGGAAAATTCAATTTTATATACATTTTCGACTAATATCGTCTTGAGCTAACTTTCTTGAATAAATAAGAAGGAAAGATTCTATTGGCGTGCTATAGCCATTGCAATGCTGTTGAATCTGAATGGAAAATTCAATTGTATTGATATTTCCCTCTAATAAAGCGGCGTGCTGACTTTCATGCACAAAAAAGCTGGAAAGATTCTATTGGCATGCTATAGCCATTGCAATGCTGTAGAATCTGGATGGAAAATTCAATTTTATTGACATTTTCGACTAATATGGTGGAGAGCTAACATTCTTCCATAAATAAGGAGGAAAGATTCTATTGGAGTGCTATAGCCATTTCAATCATGCAGAGTCAGGCTGGAAAATTCAATTTTATTGACATTTTCGACTAATATCGTGTTGAGCTAACTTTCTTGCTTAAATAAGGAGAAAAGATGATATTGGCGTGCTATAGCAATTGCAATGATATACAATCTGCCTGGAAAACTCAATTTTATTGACAATTTCGACTAGTATCCTGGTGTGCTAGCTTTCTTGCAAAAATAAAGTAGTAGGAATCTGTTGGCGTGCTATAGCCATTGTAATGCTATAGAGTTTGACTGGAAAACTCAATTTTATTGACATTTTCGACTAATATCGTGGTGAGCTATCTTTCTTGCATAAATAACGAGGAAAGATTCTATTGGAGTGCTATAGCCGTTGCAGTGCTATAGAATCTGGCTGGAAAGTTCAATTTTATAGACATTTTCGACTAATATCGTGGTGAGC
>NW_016928338.1:0-1597 GCF_001483705.2 Eufriesea mexicana
GACCTAACCCAAGCTAACGTAGCATAACCAAACGTAGCATACCACAACGCAACGTGCCGCGATATCTATTGCTGGCCTCCCCAGAGTCGAGCAGAGCTACTAGAGGACAGTTGGGCGCAGACATCCTTGGGATCGCAGCGTACAGCGCAGAAGCAAAAGCTATCCTGAACAAACTTTGCCTGACCCAACTTAACCGGACGTAACCTGACACGTCGTGGTGTGCAGGGGCCACCATTTCTGGTCTTCCCAGTGCCAAGCTGAAGATACTAGAGCACTGTAGGGCGCAGAAATCCACCCAGAGGATGATACAGCACTAAAGGCTAAGCTATCCCCCTTAACCTAACGAACCGTAACATGACCAGACGATCAGACGTAACATAGCACTACCTGTAGTGCCGCGACCACTACTGCTGGCCCACCCAGAGTCTAGCGGAGCACATTAGTGGAGAGTAGAACGCAGAAGTCCATATAATCGCAGTGTATGTCAGAATAGTCAAAGCCACCAATGCCTCACACAAACCAACGGAACATACCCAAATATAGCCTGACACAAACTAACGTGCCGAGACTGCTATTGTTGACCCCCTCATAGCCAAGAAGGATATACTAGAGCACAGTAGAGCGCAGTAATTCTCCCAATGGCAGTGTACAGCACAAAAGTTAAGGCTATCCGGACCAAGCATAGCCTGAGCAAGCCAAACCGAACGTAACCTGATGCAATGCACCGTGCAGAGGCTACTGTTGCTGGCTTCCCCAGAGCCAAGCAGAAGGCATTAGAGCGCTCTATGGCGCAGGAATTCATATAACTGCAGACTATAGCTCTAAAGTCGAAATTACCCTCTCCTAGTCTAACCAATCGTAACATAACCAAGCGTAGCCTACCTCTACCTTACGCTCCTCGACCGCCATTTCTAGCCACACCAGAGCCAAGCAGAACACATTAGTGGAGAGTGGAGCGCAGAAATCCCCAGAATCGCAGTAAATATCAGAATATTCCACGCTACCCAAGCCTAACGCAAGCCTGCAGCACATAATCGAACATAGCATAATCAACATATCGTGCCGAGGCCACCATTTCTGCCCACCCCAGAGCCAAGCAGGACATACTAGAGCACAGTGGAGAGGAGAAACCCACCGAATATCAGTGTACAGCATAAAAGTTAGAGCCAACCTGACCAAACTCAGCCTGATCCAGCCTAATCGAACGTAACCTGGCTCACCATAACGAGCCGAGACCACCATTACTGACCTCCGCACAGTCAAGCAGGATATGCTAGAGCACAGTAGAGCGCAGAAATCCACCGAATAGCAGAGTACAGCACAAAAGTTGAAGCTATACCGACCAAGATTAGCCTTAACGAACCTAACCTAACGTAACCGCACTCAACCTTACGGGCCGCGACAGCTACTGCTGGCCCCAACAAAAGCAAGCAGGGCACATTATTTGAGTGCACAACGCAGAAATCCGCAGAATCGCAGTGTATATCAGTGAAACCAAAGCTACCACAGCGCAACCCAAATCAACGGAACATATCCGAACAGAGCATTTCTGAACCTATCGTGACGTTACCGTTATTGCTGCCCCCGCAGAGCCAAG
>NW_016928339.1:0-332 GCF_001483705.2 Eufriesea mexicana
GTCAAAGAAAAAAGGTAAAGCAGTCAAACGTGCTGAAGGCATGGAGCGGGAAATTCCGATGCCCAATAGTTTGACCCTAAGACCTGGCTGTTGGAAGACCGTAACGGGTCTTCTTTGTTCCACGATGGAACAAAGCCTGTGTATGAAAAGAGATAGTGTAAAGACTTGGGTGGTGGTGGATAAATAATAGAACTATTTATTAATTAACAATAATAATAATATAATAGATTAACAATGTGTGGGTGACGATTAAGCATACGAATCTGTATCAACTACAACTTAAGACTACAACTCAATTCTACAACACAATGACAACTCAGCCAGTTACAACT
>NW_016928340.1:0-642 GCF_001483705.2 Eufriesea mexicana
GCAATTGCACTGCAATATAATTGGGCAGGAAAATACAATTTTATAGACATTTTCCGCTAATACCCAGGTGTGCTAACTTTCTTGCTTAGATAAGGAGGAAGGATCCTATTGGCGTGCTTTGGCCATTGCAATGCTATTGAATCTGCCTGTAATATACAATTTCATTGACATTTTCGTCTAATATCATGGTGAGCTAACTCCTTTGCATACGTAGGGGGGATGTTTCTATTGGCGTACTATAGCCATTGCAGTGCTATTGAATCTGCCTGGAAAATTCAATTTTATTGACATTTTGCACATATATCGTGGTGAGCTATCTCCTTTGCATACGTGGGGAGGAAGGTTTCTATTGGCGTACTATAGCCATTGCAGTGCTATTGAATCTGCCTGGAAAATTCAATTTTATTGACATTTTCAACTAATATAGTGGTGAAGTTTCTTTCTTCCATAAATAAGGCGGAAAGCTTCTATTGGCGACTTATAGCAATTGCACTGCAATGTAATTGGGCAGGAAAATACAATTTTATAGACATTTTCAGCTAATATCCTGGTGTGATAGCATTCTTGCTTAGGTAAGGAGGAAGGACGCTATTGGCGTGCTATGGCCTTTGCAATGATATAGAATCTGCCAGGAAATTTCAG
>NW_016928341.1:0-493 GCF_001483705.2 Eufriesea mexicana
GGCTTCCACTTTCGTGCAATACACTACTCTCCGCTGGTTTCCTGTGATCTACTGTGCTCTACTTAATTCCGCTTGACCCTGGGGAGTCCGGCAGCAGCGGTCGCGGCACGCTCTGTTGAGTTACGCTACTTTCGGTTAGGCTAGGTTAGGCCAGGTTATGTCCGGATATCTTCGACTTTCGTGCTGTTCCCTGCATGGCGGTGGGTATAGGCGCACTACTGTGCTCTAGTACAATCTGCCTGTCCCCGTGGGGGTCAGAAATGGTTGTCTAGTCTTGTTAGTTTGTTGAGGTTACGTTTGGATGTGTTACGTTTGGATAGGCTAGGATAGTCTACTATGACCTTTGTGCATTGCACTGCTATTCCGTGTGTTTCCGTGATATACTGCGCTGTACAACATTCTGCATGGAAACATTCTGCATGGCTCTGGAGTTGGCCAGGAACAGTGGTAGCGTCATGTCATGTTGAGTTATGCTATGTTGGGTTAGGTTAGG
>NW_016928342.1:0-1157 GCF_001483705.2 Eufriesea mexicana
GGCCAACAACAGTGGCCTAGGCACGGCGGGATGGGAGAGTTTACTTTCGGCTAGGTCATCTTAGGATATGTTCGCCAAGGGTAGCTTTGGCTCTCGTGCTATACACATTTATGCGGTGGACTTCTGGGCGCCACTGTGCTCTACTATTTCTGCTTGGTCTTGGGGTGGTCAGCAACTGAGATCTCGGCACGTCGGGTTTAGTTGTGTCACGTTCGGCTATGTGACGATTGGATGCTTTAGGAGAGGATAGCCTTGTCTTTTGTACTATACACTGCTATTCGCTGGTTTTATGCCTTCTACTGTACACTAATATGTACTACTCGGCTCTGGAGAGGCAAGGAATTGCGGTCTCGACGCGTTAGGTTGAGTTACGTTACGCTTGGCAACGTTACGCTTGGTTTGGTTAGGACAGGATATCTTCGACTTTTGAGCTATACACTGCAATTCGGTGGACTTCTGCGCTCTATCGTGCTCTCGCACATTCATGTAAGCACTAGGGAGCTGAGCAACAGTGTCATTGGCACATTGGGCTGAGTCAGGTTACGTTAGGTTATGTTATGTTGGGTCAGGTTATGCTAGGGTATCTTCTACTTTTGAGATATACACTGCAATGCGGTGGATTTCTGCGCTCTACTGTGCCTTCGTACATTCTGCCTGGCTCTGAGGAGGTGTGAAATGGTGATCTCGGCACGTTGGGCAGAGCTAGGTTTCGTTAGTTTGTGTTACGTTTTGTAAGGAAAAAACTTGGACTTTTGTGCATTACCCTGCGATTCTAAGGACTGCTGGAATCTACTCTCTCCTAATTTGTTCTGCTTAGCTCTTGTGAGGGCAGCAATACAGGTCACGTCACGTTAGGCTGAGTTTGGTTACGTTTGCTTACGTTAAGTTTGGTTAGGTTAGGATAGGACATGTTTGTCTTTTGTGCTGTACACTGCTACTCGGAGGACTTCTGCGCTCGACTGTGCTCTAATATGCTCTGTGTGGCGCTGTTGCTGCTATCAATGGTTGTCTCGGCTCGTTAAGTTGAGGTATGCTACGCTTGGCTCGTTTCGGCTTTAACATGTTAGGTTCGGATATCCTTGACATTCATACTTTGCATTTCAATGCGGCGGATTTCTGCGCTCCACTGAGCTGTAGTACATTGCGCTGGGCTCTGG
>NW_016928343.1:0-922 GCF_001483705.2 Eufriesea mexicana
AAGTACAGCCATCTACTTGCCAGAGAATACGTCTATTCAAAATCTATAGCCTGTTATAGCATGTTGAATAGATCGCATAACGCCTTCAATACAACGGCAAGTACAGCCTCCTACTGGACAGGGAATAAGCCTATTCAAAACCTATAATCTGTTAGAGCTTGGTGAACAGATCGCCTAACGCCTTCAATCCAATGGCAAGTACTGCTATCTACTAGCCTGAGAAAAGGTCTATTCAAAATCTATAATCTGTTGTAGCTTGGTAAATTGGTCGCCTAACGCCTTCAATCCAATGACAAGTACAGCCATCTACTTGCCAGAGAATTGGTCTATTCAAAATCAATAATCTGTTATAGCATGCTGAATGGATAACGCCTTCAATCCAATGGTAAGTACAGATATCTTCTTGCCAGAGAAGAGGTCCATTGAAAATCTATAGTCTGTTACAGCTTGGTGAATAGATCGCCGAACGCTTTGAATCGAATGGCAAGTATAGCCACCTACTTGCCAGAGCATTGGTCTATCCAAAATCTATAACCTGTTATAGCTTGGTGAATAGATCGCATATCGCCTATAATTAAATGGCAATTACAGCCATCTACTTGCCAGATGATATATCTATTCAAAATCTATGTTCTGTTTTAGCATGTTGAATAGTTCGCCCAACTCCTTCAATCCAATGGCAAGTAGAGCCATCTACTTGCCAGACAATAGGTATATTGAAAATCTATAATCTGTTATAGCCTGGTGAATGGATCGCCTATCGCCTTCAATCCAATGGCAAGTACAGCCACCTAGTTGCCAGAGGATAGGTCTATTCAAAACAAATAATCTGCTATAGCTTGGTGAATAGATCGCCTTTCGCCTTCAATCCAATGGCAAATACAGCAATCTACTTGCCAGAGAATAGGTCTATTCAAAATCT
>NW_016928344.1:0-313 GCF_001483705.2 Eufriesea mexicana
CAATAGTCGAAGCTACCCTATCCTAGCGTAGCCATACGTAGCATATCCGAACGCAGCTTAACTGAACTTAACGTGCTGAGACCACAATTGCTAGCATCTCCAGAGCACAGCAGAATGCACTGGAGCACAGTAGAAAGCAGGAAGCCTCCAAATTGCAGTCTATAGCACAATTGTCAGGAATATCGTAACATAACCTTCCCTAACACAACCTGATCAAACGTAGAATGACTGTACCTAACGTGCCGCAACATACTATTGCTGGCATTCCCAGAGTCGAGCAGAGTGTAGTGCAGCACAGCAGAGCGCGGACACC
>NW_016928345.1:0-6574 GCF_001483705.2 Eufriesea mexicana
GTGCCGTAACCAAGCGTAATCTAACCCAACCAGTCGTGCCGAGGCATTACTGGCCTACGCATCACCAAGCAGAACATATTAGATGAGGGCATAGCGCACATGTCCATTGAATGGAATTTTATGGCAGAAAAGTCGTTGCTGTCCTCACCTGACCCAAACTAACATAACAAAACCGAACGTAACCTGACTATAAGTATCGTGCCAAATCCACCATTGCTGGTCACCTCAGAGTCGAGCAGAGCATAGCAGAGGAGTGTAGAGCGCAGAAATTCATCTAATATCAGTGTACGGCACAGAAGTCGAAATTATCCTATCATAACCTAATCAATCGTGGCATAACCAAGCGCAACGTAATCCAACCTACCGTGCCTAGACCACTATTGCTGGCCTCCCCAACGCCAATTAGAACATATTAAATTAGAGTAGAGGGCAGGTGTCCATAGACGGCAGTGTGTAGCGAAAATGTCGTAGCAATCCCAAGATAACCCAAACTGACCTAACCTAACTGAGCGTTAACTATCGCAGCATAACGTGCCGATACCACTATGGCTGCCATCCCAGACACAAGCAAAGCATATTGGAGCACACTGGAGCGCATAAATCCGCCAAATAGCAGTGTGCAGAACAAAAGTCAATGTTATCCTATCCCAACCAGTTCAAACGTAACATAAGAAGACGTAACCAAACCCAACCTAATGTGCCTGGAGCACCATTGCTGACCTCCAAAAAGCGAAGCGGAGTATACTAGAGCACAGTTGAGCGCAGAAATCTGCCGCATTGCAGTGTAAAGCACAAGAGCCAAAGATACCCCAACATAACCTAATACAACCTAACCTAACCTAACTTAGCCTAACTCAACATAACATGCCGAGAGCATTATCGCTGGGCGTTGCAGAGCCTAGACAAACATACCAGAGATCTGTAGGGCGCAGAACTCCATCAAATACCAGTGTATAGCACAAAAGTCAAGGCTCTCCCGTCCTCACCTAACCAAACGTGACATAAACGAACGTACCCCAATCTAGCCTAACGTGACTAGGCCACTATTACAGGACTCCCTAGCGTCGAACAGATCATATTAGAGGACAGTAGAGCGCAGGAGTCCACAGAACGGCAGTGTATAGCTGAATGGTCAAAGCTATCCTAACCTGACCCAACCAAACCTAACCTAACCAAACGTCATCTAACACAACATAACGTGCCCCAACCAGTATTGCTGGCCTCCACAGGGCCAAGCCGGGCATAATAGAGGAGAGTGGAGCGCAGAAAGCAATAGAATCGCAGTTAGAGCATAAAAGTCGAACTTATCCAATTTCAACCAAAGCAAACGCAACATAACCAAACGTTGCCTATATCAACCTTACGTGCCGGGACAATTCTACCCGGACTCCCCAGTGACAGGCAGAGCATACTAGAGAACAGTAGATGTCAGAATTCCACGGCCTTGCAGTGTACAGCACATGAGTCACAGATATCGTATCCTAACCAAAACACGCCTAACCTAACGAAACGTAACCTACCTAAGCCTAACGCGCCGCGGCCACAGTTTCTGGCCTCCCCCGATCAAAGCTGAGCATATTAGGTCATGGTAGATAGCAGAAGCCCGCGCAATAGAAGTGTATAGCAGAAAAGTCAAAGCAATCCTATCTTAACCTGACTAAACGTAGCATAACCAAACGTAACAAAGCTCAACCTTACATGTGTAGACCACTGTTGCTGACCTCCCAAGAACCAAGTAGAATATACTAGACAACAGTGGAGCGCAGAGGTCAGACGCATTGGAGTGTAAAGTACAAAAGTCAAGGATATCCTAAACTAACAGTACCTAACCTAACCTACCAAAGCGTACCCCAGCTAAACATAGCGCGCCGAGATCACTATTGCTGGCCTCCTCAGAGCCGAGCGGCACATATTAAAGGAGAGTAAAGCGCAGGAGTTCATAGAATGGCAGTGTAGAGCAGAGAAGTGAAAGATATCCTGACATAACGCAGACTAGCCTAACCTAGCCAAATGTAACATAACACAACCAAACGTGCCGCGACCGTTATTGCTGGCCACCTAAGGACAGACAGAACATGATAGAGGAAAGTAGAGCGCAGAAATCGGCCATATAGCGGTGCATAGTACAGAAGTCAATGTTATCCTCTCCTAACCAAAGGAATCGCAACATAGCCGAACGTAGCATAACTCAACCTAACGCGACGCGGCCGCAATTTTTTGCCTCCCCAGAGCAAAGCAGACCATATTAGATCACAGCAGATCGCAGAAATCCACCGAATAATAGTGCATAGCGCAGAAGTCAAAGCTATCCTCTCCTAACATATCCAGAGGCAATATATCCAAATGTCGCGTGACTCAACCCAACGTGCCGCGACCACTATTGCTGGCCTCCCCAGAGCCAAGCAGAGCAGATTAGAGCACAGCAGATCGCAGAAATCCGGCGAATAGCAGTGCACAACACAATAGTCAAAACTACAATTTCCTAACTGTACCAAACGTAACATAGCCATACATAACCTAACACGACCTAACGTAGCGAGACCGCCAACGCTGGACTCCGCAGAGGCAAGCAGCATGTACTGGAGCACAGTAGAGCGCAGAGACCCACCTCATTGTAGTTTACATCACAAAAGTCAAAGATACCCTAACCAAACGTCCTCTAACCTAACCTAACCAAACGTAACCTAACTAAACATATCGTGCAACGACCGCTATTGCTGGTCTCCCCTGAGATGAGCGGATAGTAGTAGAGCTATATGGACCGTACAAATGCACCGAATTGCAGTGTATACTACAAAACTCAACCCTTCCTTGCCCTAACCAATCCAAACGTAATATAGGCAAACGTAACATAACTCAGCCTATCGTGCCGCGACCAGTATTGCTGGCCTCCACAGAGACAAGCACTGCATATTAGAGGAGAGCAGATCGCAGAAATCCATACGACCGTAGTGTACAGCAGAAAAGTCTAAGCTATCCAAACATAACCATCGCAAACATAACATAACCAAACGTATCATACCTCAACCTAACGTGCCGGGACCACCGTTGCTGGATTCCCCAGAGCAAAGCGGAACATACCAGATCACAGAGGAGCTCGGAAGTCCACCAAATGGCAGTGTATAGGACAAAAGTCAAACTATCCTCTCATTACCTAACCAATAGTAACATAACCGAACGTAAACTAACGCCACGTAAGAGACCTACACCACTATTGCAGACCTCCCGAGAGACAACCAGTATATTCTAGAGCACAGTAGGTCACAGGAATACGCGGCATTGCAGTGTAAAGCACAAAAGTAATGATAACCTTACCTAACCTGTCCTAACCTAAACCACCCGAACGTAGCAAATCTCAGCATAAGGCGCCGAGACCACTATTGCTGTCCTTCCCAGAGACAAGCTGATCACCTCAGATGACAGAGGAGCGCAGAAGTCCACCGAATAGCAGTGTATAGCTCAAAAGTCGTAGCTATTATTGCCTAACCTAACCAAACATAACATAGCCAAACGTGACCTAACTCAACCTAACGTGGCGCGAGTGGTATTGCTGGCCTCCCAAGGGCCAATCAGAACATATTAGAGGAACTTAGATATCAGGAATAAGAAAAACTCGCAGTGTATAGCAGAAGAGTCAAAGATACCCGAAACTAGCACAAGCAAATTTAACCTAACCCAACGAAGCCTAACAAAACAAAACGAGCCGCGACCACTATTGCTGACATCCACGGAGCCAAGCAGAATAAGCGACAGCACAGTGAACTACAGAAATCTGCGGCGTTGCAGTGTAATACACAAGGTCAGGGATATCCTAACCTAACCTGATCTAACCTAACCAAACCGAATGTATCCTGAATAAGCACAACGTGCCGACACATTTATTGCTGCCTTTCCCATAACCAAGCTGAGCATATAATATTACAGTATAGCGCACAAGTGCACCGAACAGCAGTGCATAGCACGTGAGTCAAAGCAATGATCTCCAAGCCAATCGAACTGTAACATATCCAAGCTCAACATATCATAGCATTACGTGCAGCAACAAAAATTTCTGGCCTCCGCATATTAGGGTAGATTATGGTAGAACAGTATAGATCGTGAAAATACAGCGAATAGCAGTGTATATCGTAAAATTCGACGCCAACCAATCCTAACCAATCCAAACGCAATAAAACCATACGTAACCTAACCTAACCTTACGTGCCGAGACCATTATTACTCGTATTCCCAGAGCCAAGAAGAACACACTAAAGCACAGTAGAGAGCAGGAAGCCGCCAAATTGCAGCGAATAGCACAAATGTCAAAGATACCAGAGCCTTACCCGACAAAACCTAACCCAACCATACGTAGACTAACTAAACCTAACGAGCAGAGTCCACTATTGCTGGCTTCCCCATCGCCAAGCAGCATATATTAAAGGAGATTAGAGCGCAGAAGTCCAAGGAATGGCCATGTATAGCAGTGAAGTCAAAGATATCCTAACCTAACCAAACCTAATCTAACCTGACCGAAGTTTATCTAACTCATTCTAGCGTTCCGCCACAAATATTGCTTGCGTCCACAGAGCCAGGCAGAGCATATTAGAGGAAAGTAGAGCGCAAAAATCCATAGATTCGCAGGGTGTAGCTGAAAATTTGAAGCTATCCAAACCGATCCCAAAACAAATGAAACACTATCAAACGTAACCTAACTCCACGTAACGAGCAGCGGAAACCGTTTCTGGCGTCCCCAGAGCAAAGCATACCATATTAGACCACAGCAGACCGCAGAAGTACACCGCATTTCAGCGTGAAGCTCAAAAGTCAAGGATATACTATCCTAAAGCAAGCAAACCTAACCTAACCCAACGTAACCTAACTCTACATAACGCGACGCGGCCACAGTTTCTGGCCCCTCCAGAGCAAAGCAGACCATATTAGATCACAGCAGCGCGAAGGAATGCACCGAAAAGCAGTGTACAGCATAAAGTCAAATCTGTCCTAGCTTAACCTAACAAAACATAGCATAACAAGGCGTAACCTAACTCCATCTAACAGCCCTACACTACTATTGCTGTGCACAGAGAGCCAAGCCGAATATACTGGAGAACAGTAGATCACAGAAATCCGCGGCGTTGTAGTATTAAGCACAAAAGTAGAGATTACATAACCTAGTCTGGTCTAATCTATACAATCCAAACGTAGCCTAACATGGCAGAAGGTGCTTGGACCGCTACTGGGCATTTCCAATAGCCTAGCTGAACGTATCCGATCACAGTGGAGCAGAGGAATTCACCGAATAGCAGTGCATAGCACAAAAGACGTATCTATCCTAGCCTAACCTAACCAAACGTAACATAACAAACCGTAAACTGACAGGAGCTATCGTGCCATGACCACTATTGCTGACTTCCGCAGGTCCAACCGGACTATATTAGCGCTGGGTAGAGCGCAGGAGTCCACTCATTGCAGTGTAATGCACAAAAGTTAATGATATCCTAACCTAACCTGTCCGAAGGTAGCCCAACTCAACGTAACGTGCCGATACAACTATAGCTGCCCCTTCTAGAGTCGAGCTGAACATATTAGAGCACATTGGAGTGCAGGAACCTGAGGAATGGCAGTGTACAGCACAAAAGTCAGACCTATCCTGCTCTAACCGAACCGAACGTAATCTAACTTAACCTAGCGCGGAGCGACCACTATTGATGGACTCCCGAGAGTGGAGCAGAGTATGGTAGAGCAATGTAGAGCGCAGGAATACAACGAATAGCAGTATATAGCACAAAGGTCAATGCTATCCTCTCCTACCCTAACCAAACGTAACATAAACAGTCGCAGCATAAATAAGACTTACCTGTCGGGGCCACCATTTCTGGCCTCCTCAGAGTCGAGAAGAGTATAGCACAGAAATGTAGAGCGTATAAATACGACGAATAGCTGTGTATAGCAGAAAAGTCACAGCTATCCTATCCTAACCTGTCCAAACGTAATGTAACCAAACGCAACCTAACCTACCCTAACCTGCCGTGACCGCTATTGCTGAATGTGCCAGAGCCAAGTAGAATACCCAAGGGCACAGCAGCGCGCAGACGGTCTCCAAAGAGCAGCCAATAGCAAAAATGTCAAAGGTATCCTAACCTTACCTGACCTAACTTTACATAGCAAAACGCAGACTAACTAAACCTATCGAGACGGGACAACCATTTCTGTCCTCACCAATGCCAAGCAGAACGTACCAGAGCACTGTAGGACGCAGAAATACATCGAATATCAGTGTATACCTTGAAAGTCGATGCTAGCCAAGCATAACCAGAGCTAATGTAGCGTAACCAAACGTAACCTATCTCTACCTAACTTGGCGAGACCACTATTACTGGCCTCCCGAGTGCCAAGCAGAATATGCTACAGCACAGTTGATCACAGACATCCGCTGAGCTTCAGTGTACAGCGCAGGAGTCAAAGATAACCCAACCGGATCCAAACAAACCTGACCTAACCAAACATAGTATAACTACACATGACGCAGCGCGGCAACTTGTTCTGGGCTCCACAGGGCACGGCACAGCACATAAGATCACAGTGGAGCGCAGAA
>NW_016928346.1:0-1997 GCF_001483705.2 Eufriesea mexicana
TATATTACAGCACAGTAGATCACTGACGTCCGCGGCGTTACAGTGTACAATACGAAAGTCTAAGGTATCGTAGCCTAACGGGACCCAACCAAACCAAACCAAAACTAGCCTAGCTCAGCATGACGTCACAAGACCACCATTGCTGTGTTTCTCAGAGCCAAACTGAACACACCAGATCACAGTGAAAAGCAGGGATCCGCCGAATTGCCGTGTATAGCACAAAAGTCAAAGCTACCCTCTCCGAACATTGCCAACCTTAAAACAACCTACCGTAGCCTAACTCGACCTACCGTGCAGCGGCCATAGTTCCTGTCCTCCCCAGGGCCAAGCAGAGCATACTAGAAGGGGTGTAGGGAGCAGAAATCAATAGGATCGCAGTGTGTAGCAGAAAAGTCATAGCAATCCGAACCTGACCCAAGAAAATATAACCTAACCAAACGAAGCGTAACTCAGCGCAAGAAGACGCGACCATTGTTGCTGGACGCCCCCTGGCCAAACAGAATACCGTAGAGCACGGCAGAGCGCAGCATTCCAGAGAACGACAATCTATACCACGAAGGTCTATGCTATCGTAACATAACACAATCAAACATATCGTAACCAAACGTAGCTTAACTGAACCTAGCGTGACGAGATCGCAATTTCTGGCACCCGCAGAGCCAAGCAGAGAACACTTGAGGACAGTAGGGCGTAGGAATCGACCGCATTGCAGTGAACAGCAAAAAAGTCGAAGATATCCTCTCCAAACCTAACCTAACCTAACATAACCAAACGTAACACAACACAAACTAGCGCGCCGCGAGCGCTACTGCTGGCATCCCCAGAGGCAAGCGCAATATGATAGAGCTCAGAACAGCACAGAAGTCAAAAGAGTGTCCGCACTGAGCACAAACGTCAAGAATATCCTAACCTAACCTAACCAAACGTAACATAACCCAGCTTAAGCAAACTCAGACTAACGTGACTGGACCACCATTGCTGACATCCCCTGAGCCAAGCAGAACATACTAGAGCACAGTAGAGCGCACAAACCCGCCGCACTGCTGCATATAGCACAAAGGTCATTGACATCCTAACCTATCCTCGCCTAGCCTAACATAACATCGCCTAGCCTAACCTAACCAAACGTAGCCTAAGACAACGTAACGTGCAGAGGCCACAATTCCTCGCCTCCCTGAATAATGAAGAGCATATTAGATCACAGGAGAGTGCAGACTTTCACCGAAAAGCAGTGTAAAGCACAAAACTCAAAGCTGTCGTAGCTTATCCTAGCCAAACGTAGCATACCCAAGCGTAGCCTAACTCCACCTAACCTCCCTGCACCACTGTTGCTGACCTCCCAGAGTCAAGGAGAATATACTGGGGCAGAGTAGAGCGCAGAAATCCACCGCACTTCCGTTTATAGCACAAATGTCAAAGATATCATATCGTAACCCAAAGAAACATAACCTAACCAAACGTAACCTAACCCAGCGTAACGCACCGCGGCTGCTGTTCCTGGCCTCCTATGGCAAAGCAGGGCATATTAGGTCACACTAGAGAACAGAAACCCACCGAATATCAGTGTGTAACACAAAAGTCAAAGCTGTCCTAGCATAACGTATCCGACCGTAACATAACCAAACGGAACCTAACTACACACAACAGCCCTACAACACTAATGTTGCGTTCCCCGGAGCCAAGCAGAATACGCTAGAGCACAGTAGGTCACAGAAACACGCGTCGTTGCAGTGTAAAGCAGAAGGGTATAGACAACCAAACCTGACAAGTCCTAACCTAAACCGTCCAAACGTATCCTAATTCAGCATTATGTGCCGACATCACATTTGCGGTCTTTCCTAGGGCCACACTGAGCATATCAGATCACAGTCGAGCTCATAAATCCACCGAATAGTTGTGTATAGCAGAAAAGTCGAAGCAATACTCTCCTACCCTAACCAATCGTAACATAACAAAACGTAACCTAGCTCCACCTATCCGACCTACGCCATTATTGC
>NW_016928346.1:5977-10700 GCF_001483705.2 Eufriesea mexicana
GCGCAGAAATCCACCGAAAAGCAGTGTATAGCACAAAGCTCAAAGCTAGGATGTCGTAACCTAACCGAAGGAAACGTAGCCAAACATAACAGAGCTGAACCTAGCCTACGGAGGCCAATATTGCTACCCTCACCAGACAGAAGCAGAGCATATTAGAGGAGTGTAGGGCGCAGGAATTCACGGAAATGCACGGTACGGCTCAAAAGTGATATCTGCCCCACCCAAATCTAGACAGACGTATCATAGACGAACGTAACCTAACACAACCTAACATGCCGCCGCCACTATACTGGCCGAGCAGGATATACTTGAACACAATATAGCACAGAAATCCAACGCATTGCAGCGTATAGCACAAAAGCGAAAGATAACCTAACCTAATCTGTCCTAACAAAGTTCAACCAAACGTAACATAAATCAACATAAAGTGCAGAGACCATTATTGCTGACCTCCCCATGGCCAAGCAGACCAACATTACAGCACTGTAGAGAGCAGAAATCCACCGAACTGCCGTGTATGCCACAAAAGTCGAAGCTATACCCTCCTAGAATTACCAAACTAATCATATCCGTACGTAACGTAACTCAACCTAATGAGACGAGACCTCTATTGCTGGCTTCCCCAGCGCCAAGCAGAATATATTAGAGCACAGCAGAGCGGAGGAGTTCACCGAATACCCGTGTATTGCACAAGAGTCAAAGCCATCCTTACCGAACCGAACCATACCTAACATCACCGGACGTTAAATATCTCAAACTACCTTGCCACGGCAGCCATTGCTGGCCTCCCGAGAGTCGAGTAGAGTATAGCAGAGCAACGAAGTGCGCTGAAATCCGCCGAATGGCAGCGTGTAGCACAAGAGTCATAGTTATGCTGTTCGTGTATAGCACGAAAGGCAAAGTTACGCTTACCAAACATAGCCTAACCTAACATAACTGAACGTAACCCAACTCAAACCAACGTGCTGCGACCACTACTTTTGGCCTCGCCAGAGCCAAGCAGAATATACTGGAGCCGAGTAAAGAGCAGAAATCCACCGAATAGCGGTGTATAGCATATAAGCCAAAGCCATATTTTCCTAAACATACGAAACATATCACAGACAAACGCTATCTGTCTCAACCTAAGGTGCCGAGGCCACTGTTGACGTTCCCCCCAGAACCAAGATAGACAAACTAGAGCACAGTAAAGCGCAGAAGACCGCCGAACAGCCGTCTGTACCACGAGAGTTAAAGCAATCTAAGCCTATCCCAGGCTAACATAACCTAACCAAACGTAGCCTAACTCAAACAAATGCGTCGAGAACGCCATTACCGGACACCCCAGGGTCTAGCGAAGTACAGTGGAGCGCAGTAGAGCGAAGAATACCACCAAATAGCAATGTACAGCATAGAAGTCAAAATTATCCAGACCCAACCATGCAAAACCTTACATAGCCGTAAGTAGAATAGCTATACCGAACGGCCGAGATATCTATTGCTGGCATCACCAGAGCCAAGCAGCACATATTAGAGGAAACTGGAGCGCAGAAGACAACAGTATGGCAGTGCATATCTGAAAGGTCAAAGCCATCCAAACCTAACCCATGCTAACATAACGTAACCAAACATAACCTAACCCAAACTATCGGGTCACGACCGCTATTGATGGCCTACCTAGAGTCGAGCAGAGTATAGTAAAGCAATGTAGAGCGCAGATATCCACCGAATATCAGTGTATAGCGCAAGAGTCTAGGATATACTAACCTAACCTGGCCGAACCTAATCTAAACGAACGTTGCACAGCTCAACATAACTAGCGGCGAACACCGCTGCCGTAATCCCCAGAGTCAAGCATAATATAGTGGAGCACAGTAGGCCACTGGAATCCGCCGAATAACAGTGTATAGCACGAAACGCAAAGCTATCCTAATAAAACAGCATAACCTATCCTAACCAAACGTAACATAATCAAACGTAACGTGCCACGACCACTATTGCTCGCCTCCGCTCAGTCGAGCAGAGAATAGTAGAGCAGTGTAGTGCGCAGAAATCCGCCGAATAGGAATGTAGAGCACAAAAGACAAAGATATCCGGACCAGACCCTCCTAACCTAACTGAACGAAACGTAACATACCTAAACCTAGCGCGCTGATACCACCATTTATGGCCACCACAGAGAAAAGCAGAACATAATAGAGAACAGTAGGGGGTAGAAATCCACCGCGCAGCAGAGCATGGCACAAAAACCAAAGCTATTCTCTCGTAACATAGCTAAACGTGTCATAAGAAAACGTAGAATAATTCCACCAAACGTGCGGAGACCACTATCGCTGGCCTCCCCTGATCCAAGCAGAATATTCTAAAGAACAGTAGAGCGCAGGAATCCAGCGCATTGCAGTGCAACGATAAAAAGTAAAGGATACCCTAACCTAACCTGACCAAACATAACTTAAACAAAAGAAATGTTGCTCAAAATAACGTAACGCGACCACTATTGCTGGCCTACGCAGAGCCAAGCAGGATATAGTGGAGCAGAGTCGAGCGCCGAAATCACACGGAAAGATGTGTACAGCACGACGATCGACGATAACCTGACCGAGCTTAACCAAACCTAACCTAACCAAACGTAACATGTACCAGCCTAACGTGCAGCTGCGTCTATTGCTGGCCTCCCCCCGCCGAGAAAAGCAGAAAATATTAAAGCAGAGCAGGGTGCAGAAATCCGCGGAGAGCTGTATATGGCACAAAAGTCTGGACTATCCTATACTAACCTCCCCAAACCAAACATAACCGAACGTAGCGTAGCTGAATATAACGTGCCGAGGACACTATTGCCCGCCTCACCAGAGTCGAGCATAGTATAGTAGAGCAATGTAGAGTGCTGATATCCGCGGATAGCAGTGTATAGCGCAAAAGCCTATAGTACCCTGTCCTAACCTGACCTAACCTAACCTAACCAAACGTAGTCTAACTCAACGTAACGTGCCGCGACCGTTATTGATGGCCTTCGTAGAGTCGAGCAGAGCATATTAGGGCACATTAGAGCGCAGTAGTCCACCTAATATCGGTGTATACAGCAAAAGTCAAAGTGGCCCATCCTAACCTGACCTAAGCAAACCTAACCAAACATATCATAGCTCGATGTAACGTGCCGCGACCACTGCTCCTCGCCACATGAGAGCCAAGCAAAATGTAGTGGAGCTCAGTAGATCACAGAAATACACCGAAAAGCTGCGTATGGCGCAAGAGTCTAAGCTATTCTGTCCTAACGTGACCAGACGTAACATACGCAAACGTAGACAAACCCAACCTAACGTACCGCGACCAATATATCGAGCCACTAGAGAGCCAAGCAGAATAAACCAGAGCACAGTAGAGCGCAGAAATCCACCGTATTGCAGTGCAAAAGCGAAAGATGACACAACGTAACCTTCCCAAGCGTTGTGTAACTCAAATGAGCATAATCAGACAAATATTGTTGGACTCATCAGAGCCAAGCAGAACATATTAGAGCGCAGTAGAGCGCAGATGTGCGCCGGAAAGCATTGAATGGCACAAGAATCTAAGCAATTCTGTCCTAACAATACCAAGCTTGTCATATCCAAACGTAGCTTAACGGAACCTAACGCGCCGGGACCTCTATCGCTGGCCGCGACAGAGACAGGCAGAAAATATTGGGACACAGCAGTGCGTATACATCCGTGGATAGCAGTTTTGTAGCGCAAAGGCCTAAACTATGACATTCTCATTTCACCAAGCTCAACCAAACCAAACGTAGCATAGCACCACCTAACGTGCCGAGAGCACTATTGCTGGCCTCCCCAGGGCCAAACAGAATACACTACAGCACCGCGGAGCACAGAAATTCACCGCACTGCAGAGAATAGCACAAAAGTCAAACATATACGGTCCTACCCTGACGCTACCTAACCTATGCGAACCTAGTGTAACCTAACATGGCGTGACGTGATCACTATTGCAGCCCTCCACATAGACAAGCAGAGTGCACGGGTGCACCACGGTGCGCAGAAATCAACCGCATTGCAGTGAATAGCACAAAGGTCGAAGATACCCTGACTTAACCTGTCATAGCATAACCTAACCGAGCATAGCATAGCTCAAAGCAATGTGACGTGGCCACTCCTCCTTGCCTCCACAGAGCCAAGAAGAATGTAGTAGAGCACAGTAGATCACATAAATACACCGAACAACAGTGAATAGCACGAAAGCAGTAGCTAAACTGGTCAAACGCACCCTAACCTAACCTATCCAATCGTAACGTAGCTCATCCTAATGTGCCTCGGACGCTATTGCTGCGCTCCCCAGAGACGAGCAGAACCTACTAGAGGACAGTACAGCGCAGAAGTCCTTAGAATCGCAGTGTACAGCACAATGGTCATATCTATCCAGGACTAACCAAAGCTAACATAACCGAAACAAACGTAGCTTACCTAAACGTAACTAGCCGTGGCCACTATTGCTGGCATGCCCAGGGCCAAGCAGGATGTAGTAGAGCGCAGTCGAGCGCAGAAATATACCGAATAGCAGTGTATAGCAATAAAGTCCGGGTTAACCCGCCCGAACTTAACCTATCATAACATAACGAAACGTAACCAAACTCAACCCAACGTGCCGAGACTACAACTGCTGGTCTCCGCAGGGGCAAGCAGAAAATATAGGAATGCAATAGAGCTCAGAAATCCGCGGATAGAAGCGTATAGCACAAAAGTCTAAACCGCCC
>NW_016928347.1:0-1462 GCF_001483705.2 Eufriesea mexicana
CCGTACATTCATACATTCGTACATCCATGTACCCCTTCATGTACCCATCCATCCATCCACACTTCCGTACATCCACCTCTCCGTTGATCCACCCACGCACCCATACATCCATAAATCCGTACATACATTCATTCGTACATCCATTCACCATACATCCATACGTACATACATACATACTTCCATACATCCAAACAATCATACATACACACACACATACATCCATCCATCCATATATCCACCCATACATACATACATGGATCCATAAATCCATCCACCCGTAGATCCATCCACCAATCTATCCATTCATGCATACATCCATACATACGTCAGTACATACAGCCATCCATCCACTCATGCACCCATCCATAAATACGTCCATCCCTACATAAATCCATCCATCCATACATCCAGCCATTCATACTTCCATTCTTCCATACATCCATCCATCCATATATCCACCCATACATACATACATGGATCCATAAATCCATCCACCCGTAGATCCATCCACCAATCTATCCATTCATGCATACATCCATACATACGTCAGTACATACAGCCATCCATCCACTCATGCACCCATCCATAAATACGTCCATCCCTACATAAATCCATCCATCCATACATCCATCCATCCATTCATCCATCCATCCATACATGCATCCATCCACCCTTCTATCCATCCATACATCCATACATACATCTATATATACATCCATACGCTCATCCATCGATCCATACAACCATCCATCCATAGATCCGTCCACCAGTCCATCCATCCATCCATACATCCATACAGACATGGATACATACATCCATCCATGCATACATCCATAAATATACACATCCATACATCCATACAACCATACATGCGCACATCCATACATACCTACATTCACGCACCCACACATCCATCCACCCAAACATACACCCACCCGTATATCCATCCATCAAACACATCCATCAACACATTCATCCATCCAGCCATACATGCATCCATTCATCCATCCACACATCCATACATCCAGACATCCACACATCCAAAAATGCATCCACTCGTACTTCCATCCTTCGATAGAACCATCCATCCATGCATACCTACATATATGAATCCATGCATCCATACATCCATCCATCCACACATCCGTCCATCCATACATCCATACATCCATAAATCCATCAATTCGTACTCCCATCCTTCGATTCATCGATCCATCCATACGTCCATACATATTTACATCCATACATACATACATACGTGCATACATACATTCGTACATACATACATCCATACATCCATACAGCCATACACATCCATACATCCATACATCGATACCTCCATTCTTCCGTACATATATCCACCCATGCATACACCCAACCATATATCCAAGGATCCATGCGTCCATCGACCAATCCATCCATCCAACCATACATTCATACATACATCAATGCATACATGCAT
>NW_016928348.1:0-1724 GCF_001483705.2 Eufriesea mexicana
CTACCGATAGTCGGGCCGGTACAGTACGCAGAAATCCACCGTATAGCAACGCATACCAAAAAAAGTCAAGGATAACATAACCTAACGTTTCCTAACGTAACCTAACCGAACGTAGCCTAACTAAACATATCCTGCTGGGAATACAATAGCTAGCCTCCCGAGAGCCAAGCAGAGCATACTATAGCAGCGTAGAACGCAGAAGTCTGCCGAATAGCGGTGTACGGCACAAAAGTCAAAAGAATCCTGTCCTAACTTATCTAAACCTTACCAGGGCAAACGTAACATAGCCCAACCTAACGTCCAGCGACCACTATTCCTGGCGTCCCCGTAAGCAGAGCGCGATAACTCACATCAGTGTGCAGAAGTCCATAGAATAGCAGTGCGTGGCACAAATGTCAAAGCTACACTAAGCTTAAAGGGTACTGCCTAGCCTAAGCAAGGTATTATCCAAATATGACGCGACCACTATTATTGGCACCACGAGATTCGAGCAGAATATACGAGAGCACAGGAGAGCGCAGTAATTCTCCGCATTGCAGTCTGTAGCTCGGAAGTCAAAGATATTCTAATCTAACGAGACATAACCTTACCTAACCGAACGTAGCCTAGCTACACATTACGTAACGAGAGTACCATCGCCAAGCAGACCATAACGGAGGAGAGAAGAGCGCAGTAATACACCGTATTGCAGGGTATAGCACAAAAGTCAATGATAGCCTAGCCCAACTTGTCCTAAGCTAACTTGAGAGAACGTAGCCTAACTAAACGTGACGAGCCTGGAAAACTATTTCCAGCCTCGCCTGAGCCAAGAAAAACATATTACGGCAATGAAGGGCGCATAGATCCACCGAATAGCGGTGTATGGCATAAAAGTCGAAGCTACCCTGTCCTAGACTAACCATACGTAACATGACCCAACGTTATATATCTCAATCTAGCGCGCCGAGGTCAATATTGCTGGCATCCCCAGAGCCAAGCAGAACATAGTATGGCACAGTAGAGAGCAGAAAGCCAAGGAATAGCAGTGTACAACACATAAGTCAAAGCTATCATAACATATCCTGACCTAACCTACCCTAACCAAACGTAGTATATCGAAACCTAATGAGCCGAGACCTCTATTTCCGGCCTCCCCAGAGCCAGACGGAACATAATAGAACACAGTTGAGGGCAGGAATCCACCGAATAGCAGTTTATAGCACGAAAGTCTGAGCTACCCTAACCAAGCATAGCCGAACCTTACCTAACGACACGTAACATAACACAACCTGTGTGCGACGACAAATATTGCTGGCCCCGTGATTATAGTAGAGCATTGTAGACAACTGAAATCCACCGAACAGCTGCGCATGGCACAATGGTCAATGCTCTCCTCCCCTAACCTAACCGAACGTAACATAACATTACGCTACTTAACTCAGCCCAACGTGCCGACCCCACGACATTCGGCCACCCCATAGCCAAGCAGAGTACACTAGAGATCAATAGAGCGCAGAGATCCACCGAATGGCCGCTTATAGCACAAAAGTCAATGTCATCCTGTCCAGGCTTAGCCAAACCCAACTTAAGCAAACGTGATCTATCTCAAACAAACGTGCAGCGTTCACTGTTGTTGGGCCCCACAGACACAACCAGAGTTTGATATAGCACTGCACAGAGCAGAAGTCCATATGGTAGCAGCGTGAAGCACAAAAGTGACAGATATCCTAACCTAACGCAACGTA
>NW_016928349.1:0-206 GCF_001483705.2 Eufriesea mexicana
GAGTGGTTCGCTGAAGTCAATGGAATGGCAGTGAATGGCAGAGTGGTCAGAGCTACCAAAACCAAACACATGCTAACATAATCTAACCATACGTAACGTAACAAAACCCAGCGAAACACGGCCACTATCTCTGGCCTCGCCAAAGTAAAGCAGTGCAAATTAGAGCACAACATAATGCAGGAATCCACCGAGGAACAGTGCATGGA
>NW_016928350.1:0-889 GCF_001483705.2 Eufriesea mexicana
TTTATTGACATTTTCGACTAATATCGTGGTGAGCTACCTTTCTTGCATAAATAAGGTGGAAAGGTCCTAATGGCGTGCTATTGCCATTGCAATGCTATAGAATCTGGTTGGAAAATTAAATTTCATTGACATTTTAGACTAATATCCTTTTGAGCTATCTTTTTTGCATAAATGAGGAAAGATACTTTTGGCGTGCTATATCCATTGCAATGCTATAGAATGTGGCTGGAAAATTCAATTTTATTGACATATTCGACTAATAACGCGGTGAGTTAACTATCTTGCATAAATAAGGAGGAAAGATCCTATTGGCGTGCTATAGACATTGCAAAGCTTCAGAATCTCCCTGGAAAATACAATTTTATTGACATATTCGACTAATATCGCGGTGAGCTACCTTTCTTTCATAAATATGGAGGAAGGATTCAACTGGCGTGCTATTGCAGTCGCAATGCTATGGAATCTGGCTGGAGAGTTCAATTTTGTTCACATTTTCGACTAATACCGTGGTGAGCTAACTTTCTTGCATAAGCAAGGAGGAAAGAATCTATTGGCGTGCTAGTACCATTGCATCGCTATAGACTCTTCCTGGAAAACTCAATTTTATTGACATTTTCGACAAATATCGAAGTGAGCTAACTTTATTGCATAATTAAGTAGGGTAGATCCTACTGGCGTGCTACAGCCGTCGCAATGCAATAGAATCTGGCTGGAAAGTTCAATTTTATTGACATTTTCGACTTATATCGTGGTGACCTGGCTTTCTTGCATAAATAAGGAGGAAATAGACTGTTGGCGTGCTATAGGCATTACAATGCAACAGAATTTCGCCGGAAAATTGAATTTTATTGATATTTTCGACTAATACAGTGGTGAGCTATCTTCGTTG
>NW_016928351.1:0-234 GCF_001483705.2 Eufriesea mexicana
GCTATAACAGATTATAGATTTTGAACGGACCTATTCTCTGGCAAGTAGGTGTCTGTACTTGCCGTTGTATTGAAGACGTTAGGCCATCTGTTGACCATGCTACAACAGGTTATAGATTTTGAATAGACCTATTCCCATGCAGGTAGATGGCATTACTTGAGATTGGATTGATGGCGTTGGGCGTTCTATTCATCAAGCTATAACAGATTATATATTTTGAATACACCTAATCTC
>NW_016928352.1:0-3464 GCF_001483705.2 Eufriesea mexicana
CATGATCATCGAAAGGTATAATTCAATGGCTACGATACTGTAATTGTGACTATAATCAGCATTATTATCTCTGGCGATAATCGGTCTATCTATGTATCATTATTTAGTTACTACGCAATTTACATAAAGAGCGAATGCTTTATACCATTTTCTGCCATTGGCTACAGGAATACGCTGCTGGCTATACTGACAGATGTATTTTCAACTGTTAGCGCCGCAAGCGATGATATATGTATCCATTAATCTGATTAAAACTGCTATATAGGTGTAGAATGATCACTAAATAGGTTGACACATTGGCTATTGTAATGTGTTGTTGGCTGTACTCAGTACTTTGTAGCTATGTTTTAATATTCCTAGCGACAGTTCAACTGTCCTTTGTTCTACCTGGGACTACTTTAGAAATTACATGATCAGTGAATAGATTAGTGCAATGGATATAGGAATGTGTAGACGGCTATAGTCCATAGTTTACTGTTGATTGTTACCTTCTCCAGACATAATTGCTCCAAACATTTATCGTCATAGGATTTCTATGGCATTAAACTGATCCGTGAATAGATTCATGCAATGGTTATAGTATTCCGTAGAGCGCTATGCTCAGTACTGCATTCTTGATTGTTATTTTCTCCAGAAATAAATGAACCACGCATTAGTCAATCTATAATACCTGCAGAACTTTCATGAAGAGTGAATAAGTTAATGAAATTTTTATACAAATCTCTGGGAGCCTATACTCAGTACTGCAGCGATAGTTGCCTATATCTCCAGCGATAATTTACCTATCTGCCGGTCATTATAGAACTGCCATAGGATTAGTGGTCAGTGAATAGATCAAATACATTGCTACCGTGCTGCGCCGATTGATGTACCCAATGCTCTATTGTTAGCTGCTAGTATCTCCAGCGATAATTGATCCACCCGTTGACGATACTAGGTTTCCCATAAAAAATACATGATCAGTGAGTGGATTAATCCAATGGATATTGTACAGTGTAGAAGGCTATAGCCTGTAGTGAACTGTTCACTGTTAATGCCACTAGAGATAACGCATCCATACATTGATAATCGTTGAATTGCTGCGGAATTCACATCATATCTGAATAAATTTGTCCAATGGCTATAATACAGCGTACATGGATGCATTAAGTGCTCTATTACTTATTTCTAGCGTTTCAAGCGAAAATTGATTCATCCATTGGTCAATGAAGAATAGCTTTATAGCTGACAGTATCAGTGAATGGATTAATGCAATGGATATGACACTGTGTAGGTGGCTATAACCTGTATTGTTAATTATCGATATCTGTAGAAGCGATTGATCCATCCATTGATAATCCTTGAAACACTGTGGGATTTAAATAATAACTGAATTGATTAATCAAGTGGCGACGGTATTGCGCTGATGGCAATACTCTGAAATAATTGTTAATTCTAATGACTCTAGCGAGAGTTGATGTATCTATTGTAAATGCTGGAATTGCTATAGAATGTTAATGATCAACGAATTCATAAATATAAGGACCTTAGTACTGGGTCGAAAGCTATACTAAGTCAGGTATTACTATTTGTTACTATCCATACCGATAGCTGTCCTATACATGGATGATTCTAGAGTAGCTGTAGAATTAAATTATCATAGAGTCTATAATTGCAGTGGCTATATTTCGTTGTCGGTGGCTGTAATATGTACTGCATTGTAGATTATCGATATCCCCAGAAATAAATGGAAAATCCATTGATCATTCTCTGATTGCTTTGTAACCTATGTGATCAGTCAGTAGATTAATACAGTGGCTGCAGTACAGCGTAGATAGCTATACCAGGAGCCGTATTACCGATTGTTATTACAACAAGCGAAAATACATCTGCCTATTGATCAGTGTAGAATTACTATCGAATTAACGTGATCACTGAATACATAAACGCATTGGCGTTGGCGCTACGCGGATGACTATAATTCCCTGATGATGCAACACCCAGGACTGTACCGTCAACTGTCAATATCTCATGCGATAATTGATCTAGCGATTTATCATGCTAAAATTTCTGTCAAACTAATGTGTTCTGTAAGTAGATTAGTCAGATGACACTTACAGTGCGTAGACGGCTATACTCAGTACGGTATTGTCGACTACAAATTTCTGTTTATATAACTGATACAATCACTGGCCATTTTAGAGTGGCTATAGAAATAAGATTATGCGCGTATAGATTAATGCAATTACTACGGCACGGAAGACATTTCTATATTCAGTGTCGTATTGTCATCTGATAATGTCCCTTGCGATATTTGTAATAAACACTGGTCATTCTAAAGTAGCTGTGCAAACTGTATGACCAGTCAATAGGTTTATAAAGTGGCTACAGGTGCTTATAGATGGCTATACTGAGTAACGTATTGTAAATTGTTAATTTCACTGGTGATGATTTATCTAGCCATTGGTCGTTCAATAGCTTCTTCCAGAATTTATATCTGCATTGAATAGGCTAGGGAAATGGCAGTAATACAGTATTGATGGCTACACTTAGCATTTTATCTCCAATTGTAATATCTCATGCGGTAATTGATCTATCCTTTGACCATTCTTGGTTTGCTATAGAATTTAGGTGGTCAGTGTGTATGTTAGTAAAATGTGTATATAATTTTGTATGCAGATATACTCAGTTCTGTATTGCCAATTGTTGATATCTCTGCCGATAATTGATTCACACCTTCGTCATACTTTCGTCGTCACAGAATTTGGATAACCAGTATATAGATTATACCAATGCAAATAATACTGAGTAGATGGTCACAGCGAGTACTGTACATACAATTGCTGTACGTCCAGCCATAATTTATCCTTCCTTTCATCAGCCTGGAGTTGCTACAGTATTTAATTAGCAGTGGATAGGTTAATCAAATGGCAGTGGTGCTATTCATTTGTATTTAGTGCTTATTTATACTCTGCTGCGCTCCGCTGCACTTTGGTGCACACTGCAATACGCCGCGCTGGAAAGATTTTGGAGGTGGCGTTTATATTATTAGGTCAGATTAGGATAATACATGAGTCTGCCGTATTCTCTGCGATGCACTGGTCTTCGTCGCTTTACTATGCGTTGCTCCCTTCTGCTGCCAGACGTTCCGCACGGATATGCTCTGCCGTGGTAATGTTTTGATGTGCAACGGTGCATAATGTTATGATATTGCACGGTGCTATGCGCTGCAACCAGTGGTAATCGACTGCGTAATCTGCTGTGATACGCCCTGCTGACCTCAACTGCACTATGCCGATTATTCCCAACTATGGATAGCCTAAGTTAGGTTAACTTGGGTTTGGAATCTGTGCCTCTCGCTAATATTCCACGGCGTTTGGCGAATTGCAGTGCTCTCCTGCTATCTGCGTAGCTTTCCTGCGTTCTGCTGATCCAAGCTGCAGTTAGGTTACCGAAAGCAGTGTACGTGCTGTTAGAGTATGATA
>NW_016928353.1:0-827 GCF_001483705.2 Eufriesea mexicana
CAATAGAGTCTGGCTGAAAAGTTCAATTTTATTGATATTTTCGACTAATACCGTTGTGAGCAGGATATTCTACAAAATAAGGAGGAAAGATCCTTTTGGTTTGTTATAGCCATTGCGTTGCAATAGAATCTGACTGAAAAGTCCAATACAATTGACATTTTCGACAAATACTGAGGTGAGCTGTCTTTTCTGCGTAACCAACGAGGTAAGGTTCTAATGGTTTGCTACAGCAATAGCATTGCAATGGAATCTGACTGAAAAGTTCTATTTTATTGGCAATTTCGACTAATAACGTTGTCAGCAAGATATTCTACATAAAGAAGGATGAAGGATCCTATTGGTTTGCTATAAGCATTGCATTGCAATATAATCTGACGGAAAAGTCCAATTTTATTGACATTTTCGTCCAATATTGTGGAGAGCAAGCCATTCTGCTTAAATACATTCTGCGTAAATAACGTGGTAGGATACTATTGGGTTGCTATTGCCATCGCACTGCAATAGAGTCTGGCTGAAAAGTTCAATTTTATTGACATTTTCGACCAATATCTCGTTGAGGAAAGTTTTCTTCAGAAATAAGGGGGGAAGGTTCCATTCGTTTGCTGTACACGTTGCATTGCATTTGATACTGCCCGGAAAACTCAATCCTATTGACATTTTCATCTAATTTTGGGGTGAGCAAACCTTTCTGCGTAAATAAGGAGGAAAGATTCTAGTGCTTTGCTATAGCCTTTGCATTACCATAGAATCTGCCCGAAAAGTCTAATTCTATTGACATTATGGACTAATATTGTTGTGAGCAGTCTTTTCTGCGTAAACAACGTGGT
>NW_016928354.1:0-1442 GCF_001483705.2 Eufriesea mexicana
CGACCATTACCCGCCACGGATCCAGAGCCAGCTCCGCGCGCAAGGAGACGATCACAGCCTGCTGGAAGGCATCCTCCTCCCGCCAGTCGGCTATCACCGCCTGCTGGGACACTTCCTTTCCCTGCAGAACGACGGTCTCCGCCACCAGTACGCCAACCCTCTCCGCCATCATCTAGTGGGTACGGCCGGCAGTTACTCGGAGACACATCTCCCGGCCGGCTGAGTCCACCACCCTGGCGCAGAGAGGGAAGGCGCGGACGTAGGTGCCATGCAGATTTCTACTTTTGTCTGCCATCGTCTCTATCCTCGCGCAATTCTCGGATATAACGGCAGACACTTCCAGAGCGTACAGCGGACGGTGCGCACTGCCGAGCTCCTCCCTGGTGGGGAGGATCGCCTTCGCCTGGCATATGCTCGTGGGCTTCGGGGCGAGTACAATATCCTGCAAACCTTCGAATGTGTCGGATACCCACACGACCGCCCCCCGCGGGCGCTTCGCCGCCTTCGCTGGGATTCCCACGAAGACGACGTTTCGCCATCACCATAGCGGCACCAGCGGTGGAGGAGCACTCTCCTTCGAGGGCCGCCGGCAGCACCTTATGCAATGCGGTGCTACGAGTCGCGCGCATCGTAGCGCCTGCAGCAGGTCTAGTTGCCCTGTCATTCGACGAGGAAAGCTCCACTGGGGCCGCGTCGACACCACTAACTATAACAGTACCGTTGATCTTAGCTAAATTGTCCGGCTTCCTCGGGAATGTGTGCCACTGCGCGGGTTGCGGGATCCTGCTCCGCCGCTTGCATTGTGACGTGACCCTCAGCCAAGGTATCCCTCGCTGGGCGGACGCGCGGCTTCGCGGTAGACAATAGACGCCGTCCCTCGCCTACCTGAGGCGTAGCGGCGTCCACAATTTCGTCGGTGCCTGGGAAAAAAACTTCCAAACAAATTCACTTTTTAACAGCACCACAGCACTCTCCGCGTCGCGAGCCCCGGTCACCTGCACCCATGCACCACACGCGCAGGGCTGCACTAACACTTGCGCAAGAAAACGCACTTTTCCGCCGAAGATACCTCCTAGTCGTAGGAGTGTCGTGGACACGTACGTCTCGTACGACGTACAGCGCGGCACGCCCAACCTGAAATAACCTGACCTAACCTAACGTAACGAAACGTAACCTAACAAAATCTTACGTGCCGAGAACACTATTGCTGGCTTCCTCAGAGACAAGCAGAACATATTAGAGCACAGTAGAGCGTAGAAGACGACCGCGTTCCGGTGTGCAGCACGCAAGTCAAAGATATCCAAACCAAACACAGACAAACCTGTCCTAATCGAACCTAACCTAACACAACATAACGCGCCGCGGCCGCAATTTCTGGTCTCCCCAGAGCAAAGCGGAGCATACTTGATATAGTAGTACGCAGAAATACGCGGAAAGGCAGT
>NW_016928355.1:0-1421 GCF_001483705.2 Eufriesea mexicana
GGTGGGTAGGTTTTATTGGCCTGCTATAGCCAATGTATTTCTATAGTATCTGGCTGGAAAATTAAATTTTATTGCCGTTTTCGACTAATATCACGGTGAGCTGACTTTCTTACATATATAAGGCGGAAAGATTCTATTGGTGTGCTATAGTCACTTCAATGCTATAGAATCTGGCAGGAAAATAAAATGAAACTGACATTTTCGACTAATATCGTGGTGAGCTGACTTCCATGCTTCAGAAAGGAGGAAAAATCTGTTTGGAGTGCTGTAGCCATTGCAATGCTGACTGGCAGGAAAATACATTTTATTGACAGTTACGACTAATATCGTAGTGAGCTCCCTTTTTTGCTAAAATAAGGATGGTAGATCCTATTGGCGTGCTATAGCCATTGTATTTCTAGAGTATCTGGCTGTAAAATACAATTTTATTGACATTTTCGAATAATATGGTGGTGAGCTATATTTCTTGCTTAAATAAGGAGGAGAGTTCCAATCGGCGTGCCATAGTCGGTGCAATGCTATAGAATCTCGCCGGAAAGTGCAGTTTTATTGACATTTTCGACTAATATCGTGGTGAGCTATCTCTCTTGCATAAACAAGGATGAAAGATCCAATTGGCGCGCTATAGCCATTGCAATACTCTAGAATCTGCCTGGTAAGTTCAATTTTATTGACATTTTCGACTAACATCGGGTTGAGCTGCCTTTCTTGCTTAAATAAGGAGGAAAGATTCAATTTTTCGCGCTATAGTCGTTGCAATGCTATAGAATCTCGCTGGAAAGTTCAGGTTTATTGACATTTTCGACTAATAACGTGGTGAGCTAAGTGTCTTGCATAAATAGGGCGGAAAGAATCTGTTGGTGTGCTATATGCATTTCAATGCTATAAAATCTGGCAGGAAAATGAAATGTTATTGACGTTATCGACCAATATCGTGGTAAGCTTACTTTCTTGCGTAAATAAGGAGGAAAGCTTCTGGTGGCGAGCTATAGGAATTGCAATGCTATAGACTGCTCATGGAAAATTCAATTTTATTGACAGTTTCGACTAATATCATGGTGAGCTATCTTTCTTGCAAAAGTAAGGAGAAATGATCCTTTTGGCGTGCTATAGCCATTGCAATGATATTGAATGTGGTTGGAAAATTCAATTTTAATGACATTTTGGACTAATATCGTGGTCAGATATCTTTCATGCATAAATAAGGAGGAAAGGTTTCGTTGGCGTGCTATAGCCATTGCAATGCTATGGAATCTGGCTGGAAAGTTCAATTTTATTGACAGTTTCGAACAATATCGTGGTGACCTTACTTTCTTGCATAAGTAAGGAGGAACGATCCTTTTGGCGTGCTATAGCCATTGCAATGATATTGAATGTGGTGGGAAAATTCAATTTTAATAACATTTTCGACTAATATCGAA
>NW_016928356.1:0-298 GCF_001483705.2 Eufriesea mexicana
TCAGTTCAGGTCAGGCCATGCAAGGCCGGGGCTGCTCAGGTCAGGTCAGGTCAGGTCAGGTCACGTCGGGTCAGATCAGGTCAGATGCTGTCAGTTCAGGTCAGTTCAGGTCATGCCAGGTCAGGCCAGATCATATATGATCAGGTCAGGTCAGGTCAGATCAGTCAGGTAAGGTCAGTCCAGGTCAGGTCAGGTCAGGTTAGGTCAGTTCAGATCAGGCCATGTCAGGTCATGTCAGGTCCGGAAAGGTCGGGCCAGGCCAGATCATGTCTGGTCAGGTCAGGTCAGTTCAGGTCAG
>NW_016928357.1:0-1421 GCF_001483705.2 Eufriesea mexicana
GTTAAATTTTATTGATATTTTCGACTAACATCGTGGTGAGCCAACTTCCTTGTATAAGTAAGGCGGGGAGATCCTTTTGGCCAGCTATAGCCATTGCAATGCTGCAGAATCGGGCTGGAAAGTTCAATTTTAATGATATTTTCGACTAATATCGTGGTGTGCTAACTTCCTTGCATAGGTAAGGAGGAAAGATCTGTTCGTAGTGCTATAGCCATTGCAATGCTGCGGAATTTGGCTCGATAATTCAATTTTATTGACTTTTTCGTCTAATATCGTAGTGAGCTAACTTTCTTGCATAATCAAGGAGGTAAGATCATACTGGCAAGCTATAACCATCGCAATGATATACAATCGTCCAGAAAAATACAATTTTATTGTCATTTTCGACTAATATCGTGGTGAGATTACTTCCTTGCATAAGAAAGGAGGAAAGATCCTTTTGGATTGATATTGATATTGCAATGTCGTAGAATCTGGCTGCAAAATTCAATTTTATTGACACTTTTGACTAATATCGTGGAAAGCTAACTTTCTTGCATAAACAAGGTGGAAAGAAACTATTGGCGTGCTATAGCCATTTCAATACCATAGAATCTGGCTGGAAAGGACAATTTTATTGACGTTTTCGAACAACATCGTGGTGAGCTATTTTTATTGCCTAAAAAGGATGAATGATTCCATTGGCTTGCTATAGCCTTCGCAATGCAATTGAATCTGGATGGATAACTCAATTTTATTGACATTTTCTGCTAATATCGTGGTGAGTTAACTTTCTCGCACAAATAAGGAGGAAAGATCCTTTTGGCCTGCTGTATCCATTGCAATGTTGTAGAATCTGGCTGGAAAATATAATTTTATTGACATTTTCGACCAACATCTCGGTGAGCTTACTTTCATGCATAAATAAGGAGGAAAGATCCTATTGGGGTGCTAGAGGCAATGCAATGCTATAGGATCTTCCTGGAAAATTCAATTTTATTGACATCCTCGACCAATATCGTGGTGAGCTTACTTTCTTGCATAAATAAGGAGGAAAGATACAATTGGCGTGCTATAGCCATTAAAATGCCCTGGAATCTGGCTGTAAAATTCAACTTCACTGACATTTTCGACTAATATCGCGTCGAGCTAACTTCCTTGCATAGGTAAGGAGGAAAGATCCATTTGGCATGCTATATCCATTGCAATGCTGTAGAATCTGGCTGGAAAATATAATTTTATTAACATTTTCGACTAATATCTGGTGAGCTAGGTGGACTACCGTTCTTACATAGATAAGGTGGAAAGATTCTATTTGCGTGCTATTGCCACTGCAATGCTAAACAATGTGCCTGGGAAATTCTGTTTTATTGACATTATCGACTAATATCGCTGTGAGCTAACTTTCTTACATAAGTAAGGGGGAAAGATTCTGTTGGAGT
>NW_016928358.1:0-557 GCF_001483705.2 Eufriesea mexicana
TTTGAGCAATAGACTGCCATTCGGACAATTTCAGCGCTCTACATTGCCCTGATATACACTGCTTAGCGCTCTTGTGGCCAGCAATAGCTGTCGTGGCACGTCAGGTTGTGATACGATACGTCCGCATATGTTACGTTTGGTCAGGTTAGGATTGGATAGCTTTGACTTTTGTGCTACTTACTGCTATGCTGTGGATTTCTCAGCTCCACTGTGCTCTAGAATATGCTCTAGCATACTCTGCTTGGCTCTGGGGAGGTCAGCAATAGTGTTGTCGGCACGTTAGGTTTATGTATATTACGTTCCTTTGTGCTACGTTTGGCTTGGTTAGGACAGGGTAGCCATGACTTTTGCGCTGTAAGCTGCTATTCGGTGGATTTCTGCTCTCTACTGTAATTTAGTATGTTCTGCTTGTCTCTGTGGAGGCCGGAAATAACCTTCGTGACACACTTCGTAGAGATATGTTATGTTCGGCTTCGCTAGGTTAGGATAGGTTCGGTTAGGATGGCTTTGACTTCTGTGCTATACACTGCTATACGGTGGATTCCTGCTCTCTACTG
>NW_016928359.1:0-893 GCF_001483705.2 Eufriesea mexicana
TTGGAAAGTTCTTAAAGGATCTGCCTTTACGATGCAGTTATAAAAGTTCATAAATTATTCACGAATACTGAGTAATTAGTGAATTTTCCACTGCCGATTTGATTTATTAAAATATATTCGGAGCACATAACCAGAGTTAGTAAACTGACATCAGAGCCATCTATGATTTTAGACTCGAAGCTCAAGTTCCGCAACGAGAACATAGATGGCTCTGATATCAGTTTACTAACTCTGGTTATGTGCTCCGAATATATTTTAATAAAATTTTAATAAATCAAATCGGCAGTGGAAAATTCACTAATTACTCAATATCTGTGATAAATTTCTGAACTTTTAAAATACCATTGTAAAGCCAGATCCTTCACGAACCTTCATGTATATTTTTCGATATAAATTTGTCCGTAATTAGTTAATTATTAATAATTGTTCTGCGCAGTGTTTGAATTGTTTTCGAAGACGCCATTGGTTTTTCATTAATTACTATCCCTTACGCAATTAATTTATGAAACCTTAAGCACTCACTATAAAAACAATGTCCTTGCGAATCTTCTCATATAACTTTTGATCACATTTTGCTTCTAGTTTCGTTGAGTATTAAATATTTTCACGTTAGATCGTGATGGTCGCCGTTACGAAATCATAGACGCCATCAAATAAAAATTAATAACTAACAATTTAGAGCTAAATTCTTTAAATTCTTTACGAAAATTATATAAGAATTAAGCCTGATGTTCCAGCTTTGCAATGAAATTATAAAAGTTCACAAATTGTTTACAGAAAATGAGTAATTAATAATTCTTCACTGCCGAAGCAATTTTATCCTTTATATCCCCTCTCTGTCCGTGTCTACCACGTGACGAACTTTTCGACGACCTCCTTGTCTATTCTATATT
>NW_016928360.1:0-525 GCF_001483705.2 Eufriesea mexicana
GAACGCAGAAATCCACCCAGTAGCAGACAAGACCACTAAAGTCAAAGCTATCCTCTCCTAACCAATCCTACCGTAACATAACCGAAGGTAACCTAACTCAACCTAACATGCAGCGAACGCTAAAGCTGGCATCGCCAGAGCCAAGCAGAACAAATTAATCGAGAGTAGAACGCCGAAATCCATAGAATCGTAGTGTATATCAGAAAATACAAAGCTACCCAAACTTAACCCAAACCGACAGAACATAGTCAAACATAGCCAAACTCAGACTAGCGTAACGCGACCGCTATTGCTGCCCTGCCGAGGGCCAAGCAGGCCATACTAGGGCGCAGTAGAGCGCAGAAATCCAGTGTACAGTACAAAAGACTGGACTATCCGATCCTAACATCACCAGACGTAGCAAAACCAAGCGTAGCATAACACTACCTAACGAGCCGAGACCACCATTGGTGGCCTCCACATTTCCAAGTAGAATATTCTACAGCACAGCAGAGCGCAGGAATCCTCCACACTGCAGTGTATAGC
>NW_016928361.1:0-560 GCF_001483705.2 Eufriesea mexicana
CTTTTGGTCACTTTTAACGTTAATTGGGAATCCTTCCAACGACAACAACAAAGACTCGTAACAAGAAGGTGCAATGTTACACAAGCGACCGAACATCTCTATCGGCTTCCTCCACGGGTATAGTACATTAAATCTCGAGGCTCCTGATACAAGGAACTAAACGATTGAAGTAGACAGTGCCGCGAGTTGTCCCGGTATAAAGTTTGAAACCGGGTAATGGTCGATAATGGAACTGCCTGAATGGCAGCATAACAAAAATTATGCTGTCGACTGGCTGCTCGTCATCCGGAAAACAATATTCACGGGGGAACGCGTCATTGTACGTATAATACAACGAAATCTGCTCGCGTGCCTCCGCTGTCTGTTGTGGAACTGTCTGCCGTTATATCCGAGAATTGCGACGAGAATTGCGTGAGGATATAGACGATGGCAGACAAGAGCAAAAACCGGCACGGCCTATACGGTCACGCCTTCCGTATGTGCGCCAGGGTTGTGGATTGGGCCGGCAAGGAGATGAGCCTCCAAGTAACAGCCGGGCGTGCCCAGGAGACGATGGCGGA
>NW_016928362.1:0-2468 GCF_001483705.2 Eufriesea mexicana
CCGAGATTACTATTGCTGGCCCCACGGAGCCAAATAGAAAATACTCGAACGCTGTGGAGCGCAAAAACCCGCGGGCAGCAGTGTAAAGCACGAGAGCCTAATCTGTCCTATCCTTACCTCACCAAAAGTAACATGACCGAACGTAGCATAGCTCAACCTAACGTGCCGAGACCACTACTGCTGGCCAACCCCAGAGACAAGCAGGACGTACTAGAGCACATTTGAGAGCAGGAGTCCGCCGAATAGCAGTGCATAGCCCAAGAGTAAAAGCCATCGTATCCTAATATGTCCCATCTTCACAAAAATAAACGTAACATAACTCAACCTAGCGCACACCGACCACTGCTTCTGGCCTCCGCACAGTCGAGCAGAACTTACAAGAGGAACGCAGGCGCAGAAATCCAATGAATCGCAATGTATAGCACAAACGTCGTATGTATCCAGGCGAACCCAGCTAACATAACCTAATCAAACGTAGCCTTCCAAAACTTAACGTACCATGGCCGATGCTGGTGGCATTTCCAGGGCTAAACACAATATAGTAGAGCACAGTACAGCGCAGAAATACTCCAAACAGCAGTGTAGAGCACGAAGGTCTAAGTTAACCTGACCGTGCTTCACCTAACCTAATCCAACGAAACGTAGCCCAACACAACCTAACATGACGAGACCACTATTGCTCGTATCCGCAGAGCCAAGCAGATTCTACTAGAGGACAGTAAGGTGCAGAAATCCGCCGCATTGCAGTGAAAGGAGCAAAAGCCGTAGTTGTCCCGAACCAACCTGACCTAAACTAACCTATCCAAACGCAGCATAACCCAACATGTCGTGCAGCATCCTCTGCTCCTGGCCTCCCCGTAGCCAAGCAGAATGCAGTAGAGCACAGTGGATCACAGAAATCCAACGAATAGCATTGTACAGTACAAAAGTCGAAGTAGCTTTCCTAACCTAACCAAGCGTAACGAATCAAAACGTAACCCAACTCATCCTAACATGTCGAGACAGCTATTGCTGACTTCCACAGTGACCAGTGGAGTATACCAGAGCACAGTAGTTCGCAGAATTCCTCCGCATTGTAGTGAATAGCACAAGAGTCTTAGATATCATAACATAATCTGGCCTAACCCAACCTTCCCAAACGCAGCGTAACACAACAGAGCGTGCCGCCACCACAACTGCCGGAATACACAGAGCGGAGCAGAATATTGTAGAGCACAGTAGATCACAGGAACTCCCCGGATAATAGTGTACAGCACGAAAGTTAAATCCGCCATAGACTAACATAACATGATCAAAGGTAGTCTAACTCAACATAACGTCACGCGAACGTTGCAGCCCGCCACAGGGCCAAGCATAATATAGTAGAACACAGTCGAGTGCAGAAATCCTCCGAAGAGCAGTGTATAGCGCGATAGTCAAGGATAACCTGCCCGAGCTTGGCATAACCAAACTTAACCAAACGTAACATAACCCAAACTAACGTGACGTGACCACTATTGCTGACCTCGCCAGAGACAAGCAGAATGTACTAGAAAACAGTAGATCGCAGAAAGCCACCGAAGGGCAGAGTATAATACAAAAGTCGAAGATATCCCAACCTAACCTGACCTATCCTAACATAAAGGAACGAAGCGTAGCCCTGCCTAACGTGCCGCGACCACTGCTCCTGGCCGCCCAGAGCAAAGCATAATGTAATAGGGCACAGTGGGTCACAGAAGTCCAGCTGATAGCAGCTCAGAGCACGAAAGTCAAAACTATCCTCTGCAAACTTAACCTAACCTAACCTAACAAAACGCAACCTAACCCAACCTAACGTGCCACGGCCACCATTGCTCGCCTCTCCAGAGTCGAGCAGAGTATAATAGTGCACAGAAGAGCGCAGAAATCCTTCGAATAACAGGGTACAGCACGAAAGTCAAAGCTTCCTTGACCAAACGTAGCCTAACCTAACTTAACCGAATGTAGCATAACCTATCGTAACGTTCCACGACCACTACTTCTCGCATCCCTCGAGTCGAACGGAGTATAGTAGAGCAACGTTGAGCGCAGATACCTAACGGATCGGAGCGAATAGCACAAGAGTTGAGGACACCGCAACCAAACCTGGCATATTAACCTAAACCAACCAAACGTTGCATAACCCAACGTATCGTGCGGCGATCGCTATTGATTGCCTACACAGTGCCACGCACAGCATGTTAGAGCACATTAGAGAACAGAAGTCCATCGAATAGCAGTGTACAGCACAAAGGTCATAGTAGCGTATCATAACCTAGCAAAACGTAACGCACCAAAGCGGAACCTAACCCTAACTAACACGACGTGGCCGCTACTGCTGGCCTCCACAATGACAAGCAGGACACGCAAGAGCGAAGTAGGTCGCGGATATCCACCGAAGAGCACTATACAGCACAAAAGAGAGAGCTGTCCTGACCAATCGTAGCTGCACGCAGCGTGACTCATCATAA
>NW_016928363.1:0-3587 GCF_001483705.2 Eufriesea mexicana
CGAAGATATCCTAACATAACATGACCTAACCAAGGCTAACCAAATGAAACGTAACTCAACCTAACATGCCGAGACCACTATCACTGGCCACCCCAGAGCCAAGCAGAGCATATTAGTGAACATTGGTGCGCAGAAATACATCGAATAGCAGCGAAGAGCACGAAAGTCAGCGTAGCCTATCCTAATCTAGCCAAACGTGACACAAGCGTACGTAGCCTATCTCAACGTAACATAACGAAACCAATACTGCTGGTCTCCACAGAGATAAGAAGAATGTACTAGAGCACAGTAGTGCGCAGGAATCCTTCGGATTGCAATGAGTTGCCAAAGGTCGAAGATATCCTATGCTAACCTCACCTAACCTAACATAACTAAGCGTAGCATAACTCAAAGCAACGTGCCGCGACCTCAGCTCCTGGCCTACCGAGATCCAAGCGGTATGTAGTAGAGCGCAGTAGATCTTAGGAATACACCGAATTACTGTGTATAGAACGAAAGTAGAAGCTATAACAGCCAAACGTAGCATAGCCTGACCTAAGAAATCGTAACATGACCCAACGTAACGTGCCCAAGCCGCAATTGCTCGCCTCCCCAGAGTCGTGCAAAGTACAGTAGAGCAATGTATTGCGCAGAAATCCAACGAATAGCAGCGTAAGGCAGAAAAGTCAAAGAAGTCATAACCATGCCTTCCTAACCAACCCTAATAGAACGTAACATATCTCAGCCTGACGTGCCGTTACCACTATTGCTGTTCATCCTGGAGCCAAGCTGAACGTATTGGAGTGCTATAGGGTGCAGAAATCCAAGTAACGGCAGTGAACGGCACGAGAGCCTAAGATATTCTTTCCTGACATAACCAAACCTGTCATACACAAACGTGGCCTGACTAAACCCAACGCGCCGTGACCACTCTTGCAGGCCTCCCCAGGGCGAAGCAGAGAATATTAGAACGCAGTAGGTCGCAGAAGTTGGAGGACAGCAGCGTACAGCACGGACGTCTGAACTATCCTGTCCTAACATCACCAAACGTAATATAACCAAACGTATTATAACTCAACCTAACCAGGCAAGACCACTATTGCTGGCCTCGCCAGCGCAAAACAGAATCTACTACAGCACAGCAGAGCGCAGAGATGCACCGCATTGCGATGTACAGCACAAAAACCGTAGATATCCTGACACAACCATCCTAACCTGACCTAACGAAACGTAACGTAACACAAACTGACGTGCAGAGGCCACCATCACTGTCCACCCCTGTATCATGCAGAGCGTATTGGAGCACACCAGAGGGCGGAGAACCACGGAATTGCAGTGCATAGAACAAAAGCCAATGAAGCCTATCCTAACAAAGCCATACGTAACATAACCAAATGCAGCCTAGATCAACCTAACACGACGAGACCAATATTCCTTGGATCCGCGAAGAGATGCAGAATGTACTAGAGCACAGCGGTGCGCAGAAACGCACCGAAATGCAGTGAACATTTCAATGGACGGATATATCCTAACCGAACCTGACCAAACATAAACTAACCAAACGTAACATTTCTCAACCTAACGTGCCGACCAGTAGTGCTGACCACCCCAGAGACAAGCAGAATGAAGTGGAGCGCAATCGGGCGCGGAAGTCCACTGAGCATTAGTTTATAGCAAGAAAGTCAGAGCTACCTTTACCGACCATATCCCAACCTAAACTAACCAAACGTAATCTAACGCAGCCTAACGTGCCGAGACCAATATTGTTGACATTCATATGGCTAAACCTAATATAGTAGAGCAAAGTACAGCGCAGAAACACTCCGAATAACAGTGTATTGCACGAAAGTCAAAGCTATCCTAACCAAATATAGCTAGCCTAACCTGTCCTAACCAATCCTAACATACGTCAACGTCGCCAACTCGCCACGGCCACTATTGCACGCATCCCCAGAGTAGAGCAGAGCATAGTAGAGCAGTGCAGGGCGCAAGAATCCGCCGAATAGCAGTGTATGTCGCAAAAGTCGAAGATATCCTAAACTACCCTGACCTGACCTAACCTAACCGAACTCAGCATAACTCAACATAACGTGCCGCTACCACTGCTCCTGGCCTCCCCATAGCCAAGCAGAATGAAGTTGAGCACAGTAGATCACAGAAATACACCGAATAACAGTGTATAGCGCTAAAGTCATGGCTACCCTAACAATACTTAACCAAACCTAACCTAACGAAACGTAACATAGCTCAACCTAACGTGCTGAGACCACTATTACTGGACAGCCTATTGTGAGTCGGAGCATACTATAGCAAACTGTGGCGCAGAAACCCAAGGAAAAGCAGTGCATAGCACAAAAGTCAAAGTAGCCTATCCTATCCTAGACAAACTTAACATTTCCAAACTCAACCTAGCTCAACCTAACATGACGAGACCACAATTGATTTCCCACGCAGATACAAGCAGAATGTAGCAGAGCACAGCGTATCACAGAAGTCCACCGAATAACTGTGTATAGTACGAAAGTCAAAGTAACACTGACTGAACTTTACGTCACCTTACCTAACCAAACGTAACCTAACTCAACCTGACGTGCCACGACCACTGCTGCTGGCATCCCCAGAGCCAAGCAGAATACATTAGGGCACTGACTAGGGCACAGGCGATCACAGTCATCCACCGAGTAACAGTGCATAGCACGAAAGTCAAGGCTATCCTAACCAAACGTAGCCCAAAATAACATAACCAAACATAACCTAACTCAAAATAACGTGCCACGACCGCTATTGATCGCCTCCGGATTTTCGGGCAGAGTGTAGTAGAGCAATGTAGAGCACAGGCATCCACCGAATAGCAGTGTATGGCACAAAAGTAGAGGAAATCCTGTACATGCCTTCCGAACCTACCCCAACGAAACGTAACATAACTCAACCTAACTTGCCGATACCATTATTGCTGGCCACGCCGGAGCCAAGCAGAGCACATAGGAGCGAAGTAGCGCGCAGAAATCCACATGGAGCGAAGTAGCGCGCAGGAATCCACCGAATGGCAGTTTATAGCGTGAAAGTCTAAGGCATCCTGTCCTAACATAACCAATCTCATCATATGCAAACGTAGCCTAACAAAACCTAACGCGACGAGACCACTATTGCTGCCCCCCGCAGGGCCAAGCAGAGAATATTAGGACACAGTAGAGCGCAGAAGTCGGAGGACAGCAGTGTATAGCACAGATGTCTAAAGTATCCTGCCCTAACTTCAACAAACGTAATATATCCAAACGTGGCATAGCTCAACCTAACGTGCCGAGACCACTGTTGCTGGTCTCCGCAGAGCTAAGCAGAATATACTAGGGAGCAGCGCAGCGCGGAAATAAACCGCATTGCAGTGCGTAGCACAAAAGTCAAACATATCCTGACATAACCTTACCTGACATTACCTACCCAAACGTATGGTACCTATGCAAGACGTGGCGATACCAACATTGTTGGCATCCCCAAAGCCAGGCAGTGCACTTTGTAGCACAGTAGAGTGCCCAAATCTGCCGCATAGCATTGAATAGCACAGTGGTCAAAGTGGTCTCTCCTAATCTAGGCAAACGTAACACATACGA
>NW_016928364.1:0-766 GCF_001483705.2 Eufriesea mexicana
AATTGAATTTTCCAGCTGGATGCTACAGCAATGAATGGCTATAACACGCCAGTATAATCTACCTTCCATATTTACGCAATAAAGTTAGCTCACCACGATATTAGTCAAAAAAGTCAATAAAAATGAATTTTACCTCCAGATTCAACAGGACTGCAATGGCAATAGCTCGCCAAATGGATCTACCCTCCTTATTTATGCGAGCAAGCTAACTAACCACTATATTAGTCGAAAATGTCAATAAAATTGAACTTTCCAGCAAGATTCTATAGCATTGCGACGGCTATACCAAGTGAATTGAATCTTTGCTCCCGATATATGCAAGAAAGTTAGCTCACTACGATGTTTGACGAAAATGTCAATAAATTTGTATTTGCCAAACACATTCTATATCAATGCAATGGCTATATCGCGCCAATAGTATCTTTCCACCATTTTTATGCAAGAAAGATAGCTCACTACGATATTAGTCGAAAATGTAAACAAAACTGAATTTGCCATCTTTATTCTATAGCATTGCGACGGCTATAGCACGCCAATTCAATCCTTCCTCCTTATTTATGAAAGAAAAATAGCTCACCATGATATTAGTCGAAAATGTCAATAAATTTGTATTTTCCAACCACATTCAGTATCACTGCAATGGATATAGCACGCCAATAGAATTATTCCTTCCTATTTATGCAAGAAAGGTGGCTCACCACGTTATTAGTCGAAAATGTCAATAAAATTGAATTTTCCAGGCATATTGTATAGCATTGCGATGGCT
>NW_016928365.1:0-475 GCF_001483705.2 Eufriesea mexicana
ACATCGAGGTGAGCTAACTTTCTTGCATAAATATGGAGGAAAGATTCAATTCACTTGCTATAGGCGTCGCAATGCTATAGAGTCTGGATGGAGAGTTCAATTTTATTGCCATTTTCGACTTATATTGTGGTGAGTTAGCTTGCTTGCATAACTAAGGAGGTCCGATTCTATTGGCGTGCTATAGGCATTGCATGCTGTAGAATGCTCCTGAAAAATAAAATGTAATTGACATTTTCGTCTGATATCCTTGTGATCTAACTTTCGTGCACACATGAGGGGGCGAGATTCTATAGGCGTGCTATAGCCATTGCAATGCACTGAAATCTGTTCGGAAAACTCAATTTTATTGACATTTTCGAATAATATCGTGGTAAGCTAACTTTCTTGCATAAACAAGGAGGAAAGATTCTATTCGCGTGCTATAGGCATTGCAAAGCTATAGAATCTTCCTGGAAAATTCAATTTTATTGACATT
>NW_016928365.1:562-907 GCF_001483705.2 Eufriesea mexicana
TATATAATCTGGCTGGAAAGTTCAATTTTATTGACATTTTCGACTAATATCATGGTGAGCTATCCTTCTATTCGCATTGTTACAGAATCTGGCTGGAAAGTTCAATTTTATTGACATTTTCGACTAATATCATGGTGAGCTATCCTTCTTTCATAAATTAGGGGGAAGGATTCAGTTGTCGTGCTGTAGCCGTCGCAATGTTATAGAATTAGGCTGGAAAGTTCAATACGCTGTAGCCGTCGCTATGTTATAGAATTAGGCTGGAAAGTTCAATTTTGTTGCCATTTTCAACTAGTATCATGGTGAGCTATCTTTCATGCATAAATAAGGAGCAAAGATTCAATT
>NW_016928366.1:0-456 GCF_001483705.2 Eufriesea mexicana
TTGCATAGCTTCGACTTTTCTGCTGTACATAGCGATTCTATGAGTTTCAGCGCCCTGCCCACCTCTATTATGCTCTGCTTGACCCTGTGGAGACCAGCAATACTGGCCGCGGCATTTATGTTTAGTTAGATTTCGTTCGGCCAGGATAGTTTAGGCAGAGTTGGGCTTGTATAGCTTCGACTACTGTGCTCAGCACAGATATACAATGGACCTCCGTGCTCTACTGTCCTCTGTCATGTTCTGCTTCTCTCTGGGGATGCCTGCAGTAATGATCGCGGCACGTTAGGTTGAGGTATATTACGATTGGTTAGGTTAGGTTAGGTTAGGTTTGGTCAGGATATCTTCGGCCTTTGTGCTATTCACTGCAATGCGGCTGATTTCTGCGCTCTACTTTACTCTAGGATATTCTGGCTGGCTCTGTCGAAGACAGAAATAGTGGTCTCGGTGCGTTAGGTT
>NW_016928366.1:1214-2823 GCF_001483705.2 Eufriesea mexicana
TTTGTCTATCGTGGTATACACTGCTATTCGTTAGATTTCTGCGCTCTACATTGCTCTAACATACCCTGCCCGGCTTTGCCGGTGGGGCCAGCAACAGTGGTCATGGCACGAAGGTTTGGTTCAGGTGACGCTTGGTCAGGTATGTTCGGGTTAGGGTAGGGGAGAGTAGCTTCGACTTTTGTGCTATACTCTGCCATTCGGTGCATTTGTATGCACTACTGTACCCTAACATGCTGTGCTTGCCTCTGATGAGCCCAGCAATAGTGACCTCGGCAAATGAGGTTGATCTATGCCACGTTGGATTAGGTTACTTTAGTTTCGGTTAGGTTTGCATGGCTATGACTTTCGTGGTATACACTGCTATTCGTTGGATTTCTGCGCCCCACTGCGCTCCGGTATGTTCCGCTTGGAAATGGGGAGGCCACCAATAGCGGTGTAGCACGTTAGGTTGGATTATTTTGCGTTCGGTCTTGTTACGCATGGTTAGGCTTGGATAAGGTGACATCGGCTATTGCGATATATACTGCTATTTGGTGGATTTCTGCGCTCTACATTGCCCTCTGCTCGACGCTGGGATTGCCAGCAATAGTGGTCGCTGCACGTTGGTTTGAGATATGTTACGTTTGGTTCCGTCATGATTCGTTCGGTTAGCAGGGGTTAGCTACGACTCTTGCGTTGTACACCGCTATTCGGCGGGTTATTGGACTCTACCGTGCTGTAATGCATTCAACTAGTCTCTGGGAAGGACAGCGATGGCGGTATCGGCTCGCAACGTTGAGTTATACTACGTTTGGTTGGGTTAGGTTGTGTCCGGTTTGGTTAAGATATCTTTGACTTTCGTGCTTCAAGCTGCAAAGCGGCGTATTCCTGCTCTCCACTGTGCTTTGGTCTATTCTGGTTGGCTCCGTGGAGGTCAGCATTAGAGATCAAGGCGCCTCATGTTGGGTTATGTTACGTTTGGTTACGTCACTTTGGATGGGCTAGGACAGGATAGATCTTACTTTTTTGCTATACACTGCTGTTCGGTGCATTTCTGCGTTCTACCGTGCTATATGGTGCTTTGCTTGGCTCTGGGGAGGCCAGTAATGGTGGTCTCCGTACGTTAGGTATAATAAGGTTATGTTTGGTTAGGTTAGGTAAGGGCAGCTTTGACCTTTGTGTTATACTCTGCTATTCGGTGGGTTTCTGCACTCTACTCTGATCTAATACGCTCTACCTTGCTCTGGGTAGGTCATGAACTGTGGGCGCGGCACGTTAGCTTGTTTTATGTTACGTTTGGTTATGTTAGGTTAGCGTGGGTTATGTTAGAATATCTTTGACTTTACTTGTTTTATGTTACCTTTGGTTATGTTAGGTTAGCGTGGGTTATGTTAGAATATCTTTGACTTTTCCGCTGCTCGTTGCCATTCTATTGACTCCTGCTGTCTACACTCTAATAATGTGTTCTGCTTGGCGATGGGGAGACCTGCAGCAGTGGTCTCGGCTCTTTAGGATTAGTTAGTTTACGTTTGGTTTTTTTAGGTTAAGTCAGGTTGGGTCAGGATTCCTTTGACATCTGTGCATTACACTGCAATTTGGTGGCTTCCTGCGCTCTCCTGAGATCCAGTAT
>NW_016928367.1:0-661 GCF_001483705.2 Eufriesea mexicana
ACCTAAAGTGCCGAGAATACTATGGTGGGCTTTCCCAGAGCCAAGCAGAGCATACTAGAGCGACGTAGAGCGCAGATATCCGCGGAATAACTGATTATAGCATAAAAGTCAAAGCTATCCCATCCTAGCCTAACCAAACGTAACAAAACCGAACGTGATCTAACACAGCCTATCGTGCCAATAAGCCTATTCCTTGTCTCCACAGAGCCAAATTGAACATACCCGAACGCAGTAGAGAGCAGAATTTCCCCGCACAACAGTTCACACCGCGAAAGTCAAAGCAATCCAAGCCTAACCCAAACTAATATAATTTAATCAAACGTAGCCTAACTCATAGTAACGTGCCGAGATCACAATTACCGTCCTCCCCCGAGTCGGGCAGAGTGTAATAGGGCAATATTGAGCGGAGAAATCCACCGAATAGCGGTGTATAGCGCAAAAGTCGCAGCTGCCCTATCCAAACTTACCCAATCGCCGCACTGACGAACGTAGCCCTGCAGTACCTATCGTGCCGTGATCACTACAGCTGGCATTCCCAGCGCCGAGCAAAGCATATTAGAGCGCAGCAGATGGCAGAAATCCAACGAATAGCTGTGTACAGCTTACCTATCCAAACCTAACTTAACGTAACCAAACTCAACATAACACAACCTAACGTGCC